>NC_056731.1:295483546-295496046 GCF_019279795.1 Protopterus annectens
CATGATCCATAAAAAATAGTATCACACTTAGTAGGTACAAGACCATGGACTTGGGCCACACCTGACTGACCTATGAAAAGGTGAGGGAAAGTTATTGTCAGCACCATCAAATGTTGCAGCACTACAACGTAATACATGCATATATCCACATGTACATTAGTTACTGTGATATTGGCTGTATTGCTGACATTCTGGGTATACATGCACAACTGAGCATAAACCCCAACTCCCCCAATGCAGATAGACCTGCCACCCTTGTGCAGGTATGTACAGCCTGCCACAATGCCTGATACATTATTACACTGGTGAACACAGTATGCTTACCTGGATGCTCTCCTGCAGTGGACACTGTGGCACCCACTTCCACGGTGTATGGTGTGATGGATGCCTGGGAGCTGTCATGTGCTCCTAGGTTCACCAGAAATTCCTCTGTAGCCAAGAGGGGTTGTTCCATTGCAGACCCTCCTCCTGTGGCAGCACGATCCTTGGCAACATCAGCTACCCTTCATCTTGCAGCATTCAGCATGTCTGTGGCCCAATGTCAGACCTGTTCATAGGTTCTGTCTTGTTGGCCAATCTAATTGACATCCCATACAAGGTCTGCCCACAATGCTGCCTGCTGTTCCCGATTATGCCTCCCCCTGGACAACAAGATCTGATGGTGCTGTCTCAGACTGTCCATTCAATATTATGTCATTCTCTGCATCTGAGAAGGGGGCATGTCTTCTGCATTACATGGTTCCTGAAAGACAACAAAAGGGGAACACAGTACAGGACAGATATGTGGACTTCCACTAGGTATAGATCCAGCACACCCATAATGGCCTGCACTATCCACTGCTCCCTCACAAGTTATACCCCCAGTCTGGCAACACATTACATGTGTGCATACCACCAAGATAGTAGTAATAATGGGGAATGTACCTGTGTGTCATGGTGTGTCCCCTACAGACAAACTCCCACTATGTCATACAGCTTCTGTCAGACAAATAGCAGTGTGCTGTTACAACCACTATATGGAGACAGTCCAGCAACACCAGTGTGCTACAGTGACAGAAAACAATGCTGTAGTACATGTTCCCTGTAGGAATCATACCTCTCAACTATATAGATGTTTGCAAAATGTCAAGATGTTTGCTTCATAGTGTTGGTCATTTTCACACAACATTGTGGATTTCTGACAAAATGTTGGCCAATCATTGATGGTTGATGTCAGAAAATAAAGAAAAACATCTGAGTTTAAGACATTATACCCTTCAGAACACAGTTATGCTATTGTAATATATGTTATTCTATTCACTTTCTAACTTTGTATGAGCAATAGTTACAGTGTCCTTAATTTTGGCCTTTTGTCCCTCCATTAATTATGGCTTTCTTCAGATAGCTTGCTGTAACAGGTTGACAGCTATGTTAGGCATAGCTCTCAGCCAGACAGGGAACAACGTAAACATGATCATGGACTTAGCCAGACCACATCAGGAGCAATCAGAGATACTTTTAAAATGTTAGAACTATTGACAAACTGAGTGGAGGCGAATTAGTCTACATCATCTGATGTTACAAGAGTATACACCCTTACCTCTTGTCACTATGTTTTATGTGTCATTCACTAGCTTCCCTACATTGTAGGTGGGAATAAGAGGGCCAGAGCTAAGATGTGAGTAGAAATCAGGGACATTTGAGAGGCATTCCAGTAGGTGTAGGAAAGCTGAGTATCAATGACATGTTATTACCATAGATCTAAGACAGGCTTACTGCTGTGATCCCTATTCCCCCTACATCCATCCTCCCATCTGCATCCTGTTATATGGAAAAATCAATTACATACCTGGTTGAGTGCAGTACTCCTTTGTTGAACTTTGCTTCTGGTAATCTTTTGAAAACATGCTCTCTGTATGAGGTAAGTCTCATACAAACGTTTCCCCCCTAACCAGCTACTTGCCTTTTTAAGGTACTGCTCATCAGCAGGTAATTGCTTCTGCACCAATCTGTGGCTCTGATATGGTAATTGCAGCCAAAATAGCTGAATTGCACTATCATTAACTAATGACATGCCACCACAGTGCAATATATAAGGCCTTCATGTAGACCTGGGCCTCTTTCTTAGCTGTTAAGATGGACATTACTGAGACTACAGCATTGCAGAAGGTAGGTACCATAACTGTCAACTGTAGAGATTTATGCAGTATGTCCACAGTTTTGCCTCATATGTGTGGTCAGTGTCCTATGACATTGTGGTCATCTGGCAATTCACTGGCAGGCAAACATTGTGGTTTGAGGTCAGTAATGGAAGACACACATTTGAGTGTCAGACTTCATATCCCTCTAAATATGCATGCTAATGCAATAGATGTTATTGTATCACATTACTGTCAATGTAGGGGCAAACTGTAAAACATGTCCCAATCTCTGGACCTTTGTCTCCCCATTAAGTATGGCTGTGTTCTGATTCCTTGTGCTAGGGGGTGGGAGGTATGGTAGGTCTGTAGTAGCTACCTTTACATACAGGTGTGTGTGCTACAGGCTGCAGCTGCTGCTACAGCCTAGAACACATTGTGGGGAGTGTGAACACTTCGGAGGACAACAAGCTGTACATGTAACTGTGGCAGCCCTGTCATTACAGCAGAACCAGGGTAAGGGTAGCCTTTACAGTCCAATCGAGGCATGTGATTAAGGTACAGCTGTTATGCAACAGTACCAGTAACATAGTTGTAGGCAACATATAGTTATGCTATACGGATATGTGCAATGTGTCCCTACTTGCAGACCTTTGACTTGCAAAACTGGATAGTAGTTCATTAATTATCAGTAACCTGCGCAGATAAAGATTGCATGACTAAGTCATTAATTTCTGTTTCACGATAATGTAATTGAAGTGCAACAGAAGACTGGATTTGAACCCAGGATTGTGTGTGGCAAAATGTACTTCATGCAAGGCATTTAACAGACTGAACTACTGAGTCATTGTTGTAGCAGTTGCATTTGCAAGATATATGTGCACATATACAGACTGTGAAAAGCATTTTCTACATCCATCAGTATGTACATGGTTTTATATGGGTGTATTTCTGCACTAGAGTCTCATTTGAACATGTATTTTGCCATGAATGCCTTAGCAGGTGTCTTTCTACATGTTGCTGACACAAGAGCACATTTACCTGCTATCACAGGCCTCACATACATCCATTTTTATGTCTTTGGCTGTCTAGTGGTGTATTATTGCACCAGAGTGAAGGTACACTCCCATTTTTCCCATTAATGTTTAATTCCTGTTTACACAGTGTGGCATGGTGTGCATCTCCACTGAGACATGCCTAATGACTGTAAGTGGCAATCACTATGTTCTGATCCAAAAACCTGTCTTAAGATCTGCCTGGCATGGTGGGTTAATGCAGTGTCCTGCATGTCTAACGGGCGTATGTTTGAATCATGGCAGAGGTATTTATTTTGTACATGTGACTTACAATGTTATAAACACATATACTCATTAGAGCTCTATTTAGCTCAGCTAAGTGAAGCTGCATGACAGGGTGCACCACACACCTCTGTGCTAAAAAATATATAGAAAAGAAAATAGGGGAGATAGAAAAGTGGTGAAATGGGGGCAAGCAGTGGGAAAACATAGTGAAAGGCATGTAGGGATGTGCAGGAAGGGTGAAGGAAAGAACCATAAGCTATCCATTTCTTGTACAGCAACAGCTGTGCACTTTGACAGATTTTGTAGATGAATTTGAACTCTCAAATCCCAGAGAGAGGGGTGAAGACAACATAACTGTGTTACCAAGCCAATTGGACCAAATTACTTGTATCCAGTGGACACGTGTGCAAAATGGAGAGCTATGTATGGGGCAATACTTTTTTGGGGACAGATGCACATTTTATTTTATTAAGGTGAGACTGGAATGTTGGGGAAGGGAATTAGTTACATGTGGGGAGGTAAGTTAGGTAGGAGAGGATGTAGTGGCAGACAGACAAGACAGACAAGACAGCAGATAAGGGCAGTGTGTGAAAGAGACACATTAGGTGGGTGAACACCTTGGATGGGGAGGGTGTTGTGGAATTCAAGTCACATGTACCTCCAGATGGCAGCAGCATGACTCAGGTCCCCACCCGTAGTACTGCTGACACTGCTCCTTCATTGTCCTGTGGGTAGCTGTGCTGGAGGCTGAGAGCAAGGGTGAGGCTGCCCCACCAGGTTGGTTAGCATGCCCTCAATCCTGCACAGGCAGTGTTCACAGCTCTGATGAACAATCTTGCACACCATGACCAGCAATTCAGCTTAGGTGACAATGCTGCTGGGTCCCATCCCATGAGGCGGTCCCACCTGACATCACAGGTGATGCAGGGGCAGTAGAGGGGGCATACCGGTCTGGGTCTCAGATGTGTTAGAACCCGGTGTCATGGTCAGTTGAGGCAAGGTAGGTGGATCACCCAGAACTGGCCTACCCTTATGTGCTGTAGTAATGGAGGTATAGCAATAAGCATAGGTTAGTTGTGAACAAATCATTGTTAGTAAGAACAGCATGGCAGAACATTGGAAATAACCCAAGTACATATCAATGCATATTATGTAAAACACAACAGTAAATAACAGAACAGTCAATATGTTAACTACATGCCAGTAACAGTTACAGCATAACACCAACAAAATAGGTAATGTAACAAGATATGCTAATATGCAACCATTTTAAAACAAAATGATAATGAGACACATCCCAATATACAGTTATTGTAACAACATATGTTAATAGTATAACCAATGAATAACAATAAGAAATAAATGAAGATTAGGGGTGGAGAGTGAGAAAAAAAAACAGTCCATTAGTAATATTTCCAGTTATTTCTCTGACAACAGTACTACTATCTACTCTACAAGTCTGTGTTTTGTTTATGTGTACAGTGACTACAAGTCCCCCATAGCTGATGTAACATGTACATACCTCTCAAGCTACTTGCATTGGACACTATGGGCCAAGCAGTAACAGCTGCAGGTACAGAACTACACAGAACACTGCACATCAGGTGGACCTATATAACTATCAAGGTGTTCTGTGGGTTGATTTGGTGATATTTTGCAATCTTGGTAATCATTTCCATGGTAATCCTGTGACAGATGGATTATGCACTATTAGTTACATAATGTGAAATTGTGACACTTGAGAAACATGTATGTGTACAGCACAGATGCTAAACAGCTGTCATGCCTTGATTAGCAGGCACGAGAATAGAACCCAATAGCAGTGACTGCAGGTGACATCTGCAGAGGATGTATTAATTGACTGCAGCAACTTTTGACAGACACTCCAGGCATACAGCCATACTGGGATTACACATTTTATATCTGACTAAACATTGCTGATGAACACATTCTTGCTAATGATTTTAACAGTCTGTGACATCTAAACATACAATTATCTACTTATAATATGGGCTACCTCACCCATTTACCTGTAGTTCCTGTGGAGAGAGAATTTGTAAGCATTACATGACTGCTACTGTAACATTTTTTCTACATAGCACTGGATTCAAACCCTGGTCTGTGTGTGGCAAAATGTACTATACACAGAGCATTTACCAAACTGAGCTACTGAGTCACTGGTGATTACTGACCAACTGATATTTGCCTAGAGCTCAGATGGAACCAAAATATGACCTGGTAGTACTATTAGAGTGTTATACTAGACTGCAGTGACAGCAGAAAACATGTGCATGAAATACAAGCTTAATGCAGATAGTAAGTAAGCTATATATCAATATAAACAATGCTGGTGTACATCATTTATTGTTAGTAGTTTGAAATATCTGTGAAGTCAACAAATAATATCAGCTCATGGAGTGGGCTACCTCCCCCATATACATCTATTACCTGATGTCTGTGCATGGCAGAGCATTATGTGGACAACACTGGCATAGAGGCAACCTTGAACAGCACTATATGAGTTAACCAATGCAATTTGCATCCATTGGATTTGCATTCTACAGCTATGACAGTGTTATATTTGATTGCAGCACCTTACCTTACAGCCTGAATGCATACAGCTCTACTGCAATATTTACAAGAAGACAGTCCTGTTGTACACCATTTCCTTGGTGCTATTGGTATTGCTTCATGTTTTATTACACAACAGTTGGAATTATTCATTTATTGAAATACAGCTCTAATTCCACATTTATTGCACTACAGACTTTATTGAATATACTTTAATGCAGTTACTGGTATTGTCTCATGTTTGTATTGCACTACAGTTAGCATTATTCATTTCTTGCAATACAGCTGTAATTCCACATTTATGACACTACAAACTTTATTGTATATACTTTAATGCAGTTAATACTTTATGCTTTCTTTCTTATTTCACTATGGTTAGCATAATACATCCATAATCACCACACTCATGGTGCATCTGGCCAAGTGCTCGGCGTGCAACTCAACATTGCAAGCCCTCTCAGCTGCAGCTGTTTGGAAGGAAGCACACCATTATGCATACCAGCTTTTCAGACATTCAGATTACATATTGTTACAACAGAGGTAAAATTATTTACATACCTGTGGGGCATTCCCCTCCCTGAGCTTCTTGGACCCAGGTACCCAAGAGTCCCCTCTTTCTTCATTTCAGGTTGTCATGGTGGTGACTACTCAACTGGGATTTGTCAAAGGGAGAACATGCCTGTTAAACCTGGTGGACTTCATCGAGACAGTCACCAAGGCCCTTGATGAGGAGAAATCTGTGCACACAGCCTACCTAGACTTATCCAAGGCTTTTGACACTATCCCCCACTCAGGCATAATTGACATCAACCTGTATATCATTAGATGGGTCACTAGCTGGCTCACTGTAGAACCCATGTAGTCAAAATAGGAAAATCCACCTCTGACAGCAGACCTGTAACCATTGGTGTTCCATAGGGATCAGTCCTGGGACCTCTGCTGTTTGTAATCTAGTTATCTGAAGTGCAAGCTAAAACTAAAGGTCTGTGGCTGACAAAGTTTGCTGATGACTGCAAACTGGGAGCAGTCATAGAATCTCCAAATGATGTCAACACCCTACAAGAGGGTCTTACACAAACAAATGACTGGTGCCAATGTCATGGCCTTAAACTCAATGCAAAAAATGTATTATCATACCTTTTGGTAAGACTGATGTTCCTGCTAACTACCACATCAATAACAACTTCTTAAGTATGCACTCAGTGGTGAGAGGCCTGGGCACACATGTTGACAGCAACCTTACCTTTGATCACGATGTCTCCACAGTAGTAAGAAGGGCATTCTGTATTTCTTATTTCATAAATAAGGGCATTGCCTCCAGAAAAAAAGAAGTTATACTCTCCCTGTAGTCTTCCCTCATCAGGCCAATAATTGAGTACAATGCCCCTTTCGGTATATACCTTTCCAAGCACCTGCAGCAACTGGAGAGACCACAAAGGTTTCTCACAAGGAAAATTCAAGGTCTTCAGCATCTGTCCTATGAGGACTGTCTGAAATTACTGTCACTTTATTCTGTTTCATACAGACTGGTCAGAGACGATCTCTGCCTTGCATATAAGGCAATCTTTGACCCTGCTTTTTTGGAAATGCTGCATATCCGGTTAGTCAAATGGTACTTGGGTTACTCACTCTAAGGATCTTAACCTGGTATGTGACATTAATAGAACCTGCTGGAAGGACAGATTTGTCTCCCAGAGGTTACCACACCTTTGGAACAGTCTCCCATTTCATGTCAATCAGAGCACCTCATTGTCCTTCTTCAAATGCAATCTGGATGATTGGACGAGTAACCATAAGTTCACCCCAGGGATTCCACCTATGTCCCTCTTGGACAGGGTTGATAGGTTCTGATCATGGAAATAAGGGTAAAACTTGGCTAGGCTTATAAGGGCCCTATGGTCATTAGCCTAGTAACCTCCTATGATCCTATGAATACAGGTATATAAAGCTTGAACATCAACAGTTGCCAAAGAAGTCTTCCTTTCTAACTTCTAATACATTATTAGTTTTCTCCACAAAATCAAGAGTCCCTGATAAAGGAAGGAGTCTGTTGAACTAGAGAAAGAAAAACTCTGTTCAGAAATGAGGACACTGCTTTGAATTTATTCACAATTTATTATGTGTTCTGCAATAAATGTTTGTATACATTTCTCCTCAGTGGTGGTTTCTTCAGAGTTTCATTTATTTTTTCCACTATTTTATGGCTTCCCAATATTTTTGTTCATTTTTTTGTATTTTTGTTAACAGAAATTACTGCTTTGCATACGAGTTCAGTGAATCTGGTCTGTTACACATAACTCCTTTCCCACAGCCTTGTCAGGTATGTCCTTATCAGTTCTACTCTAGCATTCATTTCAGTCATTATACATATATTTTCATTACCTGTGGAGTCCTGCTTCTGTCATTTATTCCACTCTGTTAGTTACAAAGTTATTTAATATGACAAACTGCAGTAGAACTTCATAATGTATTACTGGAATGCTGCCCTTTCTTCCCACTGCACTTAATTGTTTGATCTTTGTACTTCTGGTTTTCTGACTGACTGTTAAGCAGGTCAGCACCTTTGAACTTACCACAAAACAGGATAACTTATTTATTAATCATTTTTGTTTACTTTTTTCTTTGTTCACTTTTACTTTTTAAATGACAAATACACAGTAGATGTTATTGCCTATTGTAGCTGTCATTTGTCAATTGTCAAGACCTTTTTGACTAATAGTCTTTTCTTAGTTATGACCCCAGGAGGTTACGTCTGATAAGATGACATGCTCAGAAACTATAGAAATCCATCCAAGTTTGCAGGATATTGTTCAACTCCTTTATACTTCATTACCTTAACTCCTTATCCACTGTAACATATGAAACACACACACACACACATGCACACACGCACACACACACACACACACACACACACACACACACACACACACACACACACACACACACACACACACACACACATAGATAGATAGATAGATAGATAGATAGATAGATAGATAGATAGATAGATAGATATTGATAAAGATAAATATAAAGTGCTTTTCTAAAATGTAGGCAGGATACTGCCTCATACCCTCATTCCTTTCTTTCTTTGCTACATCTTTTGTCATGTATTCAAAGAAGCCTATTGGGCTTATCTGGCATAAGCATTTCACTATGGATATTTGCTATTCTCTTCCAAAACTCAATGGCCCTCTATGTGTTAATAACTTTTTCTTTCATCAGAAGTGATTTATACTTTTTCCCTGCTGCAGAGTGTTGCCATTTCCTTACTCCTGCTTTTGGGAGTTCAGTCTAATCCCCCTGCAGTAGTCCTTGGTTACTATACTATCTTTCCGTTCTCCTGAGATATAATAAACCGGTAGTCAGGGAAGTCAGTCAATAAGCATTTTTGAAGTTCATGGACCCTTTCATCAATGAATGCAACACTGATTAGCCCTTTTCCTAGGTAAGTGTATTTTATTTATTTCTTTTACATTTGAATGTAATATTTAGGGAAATTATTCTTTTACTAAATGCTTTTTCAATATCACCTTCAACCAACCTGTCACCTCCTTTAAATTAAGGTACATATCCCTCCTGTAATACTTTCCCCTACTGAGTGGGAGACATATTGCAAATAATTTTATCAAACCATACTACGTATATTGCTTCAGCTTTCATTTATCTTCTGTGCAGTGTTTCATCTCCATATTATTTACTACTGAAGGTATATTAAGTGAAAACAAAAACGTTCCACATTTATTTATTTGTGTATACATTGATTTAACAAGTGGGTGGGCTGGTTCAAGGACCATTTTTATCGATGATCAGGGTTAAAGGCAGACAACTAATTTTTATTTCCCTCATCTTCACTATAGATTATAATTATATATTCACATACAAATACACATATTAGTAAGGAAGAAAAAAAATCAGAGGCTCTCTAGGCATAATGTTAGAGTTAGTAAAGAGAAAACATACCTTAAGAGATGGGTGTTTAGATGGATGACCAGTGTTGTATATTAAAGGTCAGAAGAGATATTGCTACATTTACAAATATATCTCACATTAAACTTCCATCTGAGATTGCAGAGGAAATAAGCTGACATATTTGGCATAATACTGAAGAAAATCATGATTGTGTAAGTGTATAGATCTTCACTGTTTGCTTTTGTTTGTTTCTGCTGGGTTTCCACATACTGCATAAATATTCTGCCCCCCCCCCCCCAATAATTTTATACTCCTTCTATAACCCAGCGTGTTTCTTTGCTAGTCCTGGATCTATTCAATTACTTTTCCTGAATGCTTGCTGCTTCTCTGATGGCAGACAACATATTTTCTTTCTTTATTGTACTGTCCCTCCCACCCACTTTGTTTATTTACTAACATATTCCAATGGTATTCTCCTCTGTAGCCTGAAACAGACCTTTTAAAAGCCATGGCATGGTATTAGAAGACTAACCTTACCACATGTGGATTACAGTGATAACAGTCACATCTAACCATGTGGCAGCCAGAGACTAACCCTATGAATCTCTTTTCACTTCAGTTTAAAAACATTATGTATAAAAAGTTTTCCTTCCAAGCAAATAAGAACACTTTACAGGGTATCCCTATTTAGGGCACACAGCGTGTTCCTGTTCATGGATAGAGTCCAATAAGTGTGCCCTAGTTAACCTCTGCCACATTCAGGTACCCTACCTGCAATATTTCCTCTGTCCGTCTGTTCTCTGAATAGCATTTATCATTTACTTATTAATTTTCTTATTTTCTGATAGAGTCTATATGAATAACTATGGAAATTATGGAAAATTATAGAAATTGTCATTTTCTGTACCCAAGATGATTTACTTTTTAACGTTATTATTTTTTCATTTATTTGCTTTCTTTATGTAAAAAGATACTTCCCTGCCTCTTCTGCCCTTTGAATTTTGCAGATTAAGTATCTCAACAAATAACCTGCTCATGTTTCCATGTCTGACACAATCTCTAAGCCATCCTTTCCTATCCACAACAGCTATTTAGGAGATTTCTTTTTTTGTTTTCCGTCAGACGATGTGCAGTGATATACATTGCATTTTATTAAACAATGGTCCCTAACCTTTTGTACCCTTCCCCTTTCCTTACTGCTTTTGGGCTAAATGTCTTGATCCCTCTATCTTTCAAACTCAGACTCTAACCCTGCTATCACCCTTCTGTTTTTTTGTTGACTTGTACACCTCGGAGTTCATATTCCTGCTGATTTCAGTTTCTTCTGAAGTTATATTAGCATTGCACTTCCCCTGCCCTTTGCCCTCTTCTTTCTGCATAGACTGTAGTCTAGTGAAGGTCATGACACAGTCATAATTTGAGATTATTCATGCCTGTTACAGCCATCCTGTCACATGTGTATTCTGTGCTGAGCATTCGATGTTCTGCTATTTTGTTGCCTGAACTATTATCCAATATTTCCTTAGCTACTTTCGTTGAATTGACATAACCTTGGTAAGTGGCAAAGGCCAAAAAGGGGCTTCTTATTTGTAACATTGTGTGTGCATTTTAGATGCATGACTACTCCTCTTTCCATTTTTAACTGGGTATCTGTTGCACTCTGCTTTTTTTCCTAGAGATCTTTTGTCATTCTCAGTGGGATAAGAGCCATCTATTAAGAGTAACCTTTAGCCCCTTGAAGTTAGGTGCCACCCCCCCCCCAAAGGAACCATAATCTCTCTTCTCTTCACTGATCTTTTAGCCATGAACTGAACCAGAACAAGACTCTGTGGAACTATCTGTGTGCGTGTATATGCATATGTGTATGTGTGTATGGCTGTGTGCTCAGTGTGAGATTATTTTTCCTTCCTTCACCTGTATCAAGATCATTGCTTTGGAAAGCGCTCTGTGATCTCATGCATGAAAGGCACTATATAAAACTAATTTCTGTGCCATTCTTCATCTAATGAGCCAACTCCTTAGAGAATTCCCGGTATCTGCTTTTAATTCACTCACCAGAAGAGCACCATTCAGGCACTATTGTTGCAGCTTTGTATCATGGATTCATGAGTAATATTTAATAATTCATCTGTCTTATGTATCAGTATTTTCAGTGGAAATTATTTATAGCACAGAGGCATTTCATCAGCTGAATAGATATCATTTGCACTGTTCTGTTGCTTGATGATTGACTTTTATGCAACTGTTTTTGTTTGATTCCCAGAATGCCTTTCTTTTTTTTTTTTTGCTTCTTTTGACCCTCCCCCACCTTTGTTGCTCCCTTTTTGTGAGGTACGTGGGAATCAAAGCAACACTTTTTAAAATATCTGGGAGGAGCATGATCACACAGCTAAATTATCAGAAAGAATTGTACTCCTGATTTTAATGACACAAAAGAAGTTTATTTTTTCTTGATATTCAGCTGATATAAAAATGTGTCTTGTATTTCATTTTGATTGCTTTAAACGGGTAAGCAGCTAAGTTCATTTGCAGGTGGGGGGGGCAAACCTCTCAACTTCTTTACTCAAGTATTCTGGACAAGGCCAAAAATAATAGG
>NC_056731.1:295498546-295506046 GCF_019279795.1 Protopterus annectens
TATATATATATATATATATATATGTGTGTGTGTGTGTGTGTGTACACACACACACACACACACACATGCACACACATTTTATTTTACATATGCAAAATGAAAGTATTTAAAAAAGAAATTACTTACCACTTCTAAATAATATTATATTATGAATCTTCATTTCTGTTCTGTCTCTTCTTTCTACCTTTAGAGTCTGGAGTTAACTTGATGATGTGCTTGTAAATCTAGTTGTTGTGTTGTGTGTGTGTGTGTGTGTGTGTGTGTGTGTGTGTGTGTGTGTGTGTGTGTGTGTGTGTGTGTGTGTGTGTGTGTGTGTGCGCGTCTGAGACAGAAGGCAGATGTTTCTCTCCTTAGCATCAATTATTTTGGGGATGTATGCTTGAGATAAGCCAACAGAAAGGACTTTTTAGTTCAGCTGAGGTCTTAGATTTCCTGTAAATTATCAGATTGTGGATTATCATAACTTGGAGAAATTCAGAGCCTGATTATGCTTGGAAATTTACTTAAGGAATACTGTGCAACTGTACTTGGAGAAATTAAAAAAAATGTAGTTATGTATTTTCTCTTTTTTAATTTCTCCAAATCTTTTGGGTCTCTAATACCATAACGGGAATAGACCCCATTCCTAAGTCAAAGTATAAGTCAAAGTATCATTAAAGTCTATGAAATCAGTATTGTTTCAATCGTTGATGTTAGCCAGAAGTGCTCTTCGCAGCGTTTGGAATGTTCCCAGTAATGACTCCTTCTGCAGTTCATACAGAGTCTTTTTTATAAGACCTGTTGCTCCTACTCCTATTGGAACTGTCTGGGTATCCTTATTCCACATTGCCATCATTTCTGCCTGCAAATCCTGATATTTTATGACTTTATGTCTCTCTGTACTCAAGACAGTGAAGTCACTGGGTGTAGTGATTTCAGTGATCAATGCTACTTTTGTCTTGTTTTCATGGACCACTATATCTGGTTTTCTGGCATCTGTCTTTTGAACTGTTGCTAATGGATGATCCCATGTGATGTAGACTTTGTCATTTTCTATGATACTTTGGGACTCATATTTCCAATGTTTTTCAGCTGCTTCAATTTTATAATGCTTGCGCAATTCCCAGTGCAACAGTCTTGCCACATTATTATGCCTTTCAGTATACAGTCCTTCTGCCATTAGTATGTCACAACCAGCAGCAAGGTATGCAACTGATTCCAATTCCGTTTTACAAGACCTACATTTGTCTAGTTCTCCCACATGTTAACCATTGTGTATGTGGGCCACTATCTTGGGCCATCATTATTAACCTTTCATCTTTTGGTTTGAATCCGCCTCTCCTTAACCATTCCTGCATTCGATCCTGATCAACATGAGGTTCTTCCAGGTGTTTTCTATACTTGCAACTATATTTATGCATTTTCCACATTTCTTGCTTCTCATCTGATCCTTCACCTTATATTCTTTCTTTTGTTTTTGGCACATTCAGTTACTGCCTGATTTTTGTCTGCTTCTGGTTTGATTTCCATTCCGGCTTGACGCTGATGTACTTCTGCTAGACTTAGAAGGGAAGTCATCATAGATTTATTCTCCTCATGTTTCAAAACTTTCACTATGTTTGTGTCTTGTGAGGTCAACAAATATGTATATAGTCCTACGATTGCATATCTATACATGTATTCAATTTCAAGAAGACCCATACCTCCTTCGGAATGGGGAATATATAATATTGGTATGCACTGATTTTTATAAATCATTTGATGAGCATTAAGCATCCTTCTTGTTTTCCTGTGTAATCTATCCAACGCCTTTTGGGACCAGTCAATCACTCCAAAACTGTAAGTTAGGATAGGAAGTGCAAATTGGTTTATAGCTTGAATTTTGTTCCCATATGTCAACACTGTTTTCAGAATTAATTTAAGTCTTCTAAAATATTCCTTAACTTTTATTCACATTTGTTCAGGTTTTATTGTTGATCCTTTATCAGTTCACAAATATTTATGCACTCCCTCTTGCTCAAGTTCTTTTATATCACATTCTTGTCCCAAACTGATGTTTTCTTGGTGCTGCAGCTTTCCTTCTTCAAAGGTTGCTTTTGCACATTTCTCAGGACCAAAAGACATTCTTATATCATCTGAAAACATTTTGACTAATTCCAGTTGTGTTTTCAGTTCCTCGTCTGATGAGCTATACAGTTTTAAATCATCGACAAAAAGAATCGAAGTCTTTACACTTTGTTGCTTTTTGGGAGCCAAATTATAGCCACAACCTAATCTGTTAAGCAGACAGCTTAATGGGTTAAGGGCAAGGCAAAAGAGCAACAGTGACAGAGCGTCACCCCGGAGTATCCCCCTTTGGATGTTTTATACCTGGAATAATAATTTGTCCTTTATCGTGAACTGCAAAGTGGTTTGCCACTGTTTTATGATCGCTGTGATTTAATTTATCAGTGTAGGATGTATCTCATACATTTTTAGCCACTCTTTTATCCATGAATGTGGGATACTGTCAAATGCTTTTTTTGTAGTCAATCCATGCCACACTTAGATTCTTCCCGTTTTTACAGTTCTTCACTATGACTTTATGTATCAGTATGGGTTTGTCAGTGGCAAAGCAAGTTGACAAAACCTGGTCATTTTCGTAAAGGAATTTGCAGCTGCCCTAAAGCATGGATTATTGAAACCCAGAGTCTACCTTGAACTTGCCAAATGTTTTTGTGCCATCTAATGTGGATCATAAACACATTTTAACATTTTAGAGTAAAAAAATATATAATGTTGCATATCTGACAGGCTGTGTGAAAGAACTCAAGTAATAGAGATGCAGAGCCAAATGCTCAAACTAGTAGAGGTCACCAGTGGAATCTCTTGGGTTAAGTACTTGATTCTGTACTTTTTAGCATAGTTTGTTTTTCAAGATTGTGGATTGATATCAGCAACCTGTGGATGGCTAGGTTTTATGACAATTACAAACATTAGATAACTGGCCTCTGCTTCACAAATGCAATAGTATTCTAGCAGGGGCCAACTAATGCAGCATTGTCACATTTTGGAAGCAAGGCAGTCTTCAAAATTATTATATAGAGGGAAAACAACTCAAACTGGATACCATCCTAAAAGACATTTGTACATTCTTTTTTTTCTTTTTTTCTCAGTCTTCTTCATTCTTCCTGGCTACCCCAATGATGCTGTCCATCACTGGGTTGATCAGCCTCTGTCACTACCCCTAGATTCTTTTTTAAGGCTGGGGCCAGAGCAGGACCTAATGACACTTGGGAGGGGGGTTGTGCCATATTATGCTTCTGTCTGGGGATTTTCTTATGACCTACCCCTTTGGTATCGCCCCTCTTGTCTACCTTTCTGTTACATCTGAGCTCTATTCCCCTCTAAGGACCATGTCTTCCTGCAATGAATGTCTAGACAAATGCCCCTTCTGGGATGGGCACAGCCATCTTTCCTTGCAAGTGCCTCAGCTGCCTGACCATTAATCAAACCTCAGTCACCTAGGTCATGTTTAGGGCTTTATCCATCTATGCCACAACACTGGGCAGCACATTGGTATATTTTTACTTTGAATAGCACGTCAGCACAGTTGGGTGGAAGATGTTCTGTGTAGCTCACATGATTCTCGATGGGAGTAATTGGTGCGTGGGAATTATTCATCTTCTTTACTCTTCATTTTCTTTGGTTAGCCCTTGAATACAATTCCCCCGTTGGGGTGGTTTTAACAAAGCACATTGTTCAGCTTGAAAATGAATACAGTTTCATGACCAAAACAACTAATGGATTTGGGCAACTTAGTTACTATGAGAAGCTTAAGGAACTGTCCTGTTTTGGTCTCATGTTGTCTGCTAAGGCAGGAAATGTCCTTTATGTTCCAGGACAGGAAGAACCCCCTCCTCTTTGAAATTTACTATTTTGATATTGTGGGAGGTGGCCAACATACACATACAAACACAATTAACATTAAAATGTGTATTAAGAGTAGTAACAGCACTGATTCATTAACCAATATTTTCCCTACCTGTCTACAGGCTAATAAACCTATTATTACTATAAGGCAAAAGTATTGCACTTTAGAAAGATGGCAAAGCTATTACTTTACACAAGGCTGGTGATGAAGCACCTTGAAAAGTTATAGGCCAGCATCTATGTTAAGATACTAACTGTATTAATAGATTTTATAGTGGTTGAGCAAATTATGGATTATTTCAACATTGATTTTACAGGAGGATGGAAGAAATACCACACTGTTTTAGAATTGCTAACACCATAATCACTATCCTACACAAAGAAATTGGGGTTTAAACTTTCTTACTTGGTCCACTTAAGACACTTGCCCAATGAGGATCACTTACTTCTTATCAACAGTCTTTCTCTAGCTAGAGTCACTGGACATAGGTTAGCATGGTGCAGAGACTATCTAAAGGGTAAAGTTGGACTCCTAGATGGGGTATCCCATCTTGCCCACTAAGGGGCGCAACAGAGCTGTTTTTGCAAAGATCATTACTAGGATGCCTTTTGTTTTCATCTTCTGAAATAAACTTCAGGAAGATTGTAAGAATCTGAAATTTATGCAGTATTCTTACAATATGGTATTCATCAGATATTGGGCCACATCAAATGAAAATGAGAACAGGTTCTAGCAGAGCTTTATTGTATTAACAAAGAATCAGTCCTACAAAACTTTGACTATGATTGTCTGGCGCCATAGCATAGAGGCACAACATCCTAACAATGACCTAGACAACCCACTAATTAGTGGCATAGACACTAGAGGGACTGGGTAGGGGATGATGGATTTGAGCAACTGTGACTGGCTTTACTCTTTTGAGGGGAAGATGGGACAGCAGCAGCCTACTGCCTTAGTGACATCTGATGGAAAGCTGCTCAATCACCTGCAGCAATGGGCTTAGTGATGCTCAGGCTGACCACATCTAGGAATGACATGTGCAATACTGTACATGCATGTTTCCCTGAGAAGACAGCAGTTCTAAATAATGCATTGCTGCAGCAGGGATTGGTTAGTTTGGTCCATCTGACCTTGTGACTGATCTACTCTCTACAACCTGACTATCACCTCTCAGGAGGGACAGGGTTGATGAGTTCAGAATAAGGGAATGAATAGACCATGTGGCTATATCCATGGGGAGGAGGGAATGGGCCCAACCCTCATTATGAATGGCAATGCCAGTGAGTTCAAGGTCAGGAATTAATGATTCACATAAATTTCACCCTGACAGGGGCCTACTTTATTCCAGGATGGGGGGAAAATTGTTGAACTTGTATTGGGGATCCAGTCCTAAATCCTCAAGAGGAACAAATCGGCCTTTGGGTCAATCATGCAAACATTAGTGGAAAAGGATAAAGAAAAATAACTTTGGCTATGCTCCTGGGACCAAATCCATTTCAACAGACAGGACTGATCTGTTGAATATACATACACCAGGTCATCAGATTTCCAGCCTCCTTAAAGTATCAGAATGATGTGGTTGTCCAAGAGACATTACATAGAAAGGGCTTTTCTAACTGACACTAGCAAAGCTAACAAAGACCTGGGAGTGTTTCATCAAATAGAGAGTACCTAATCATTGACACTGGAATCAGTATTGTCACAGAAGTGTTCTTTCATGGGCATACATTTGGAACTACTGTCTTGCTCTGTCTATAATAACAAGCACCTAGCATACTGTTATCAGATTTGCCACTGTTTCACAATACTGTGAGTACATATGTAGAATGGCACCCTACAGGTGGATACTATGGGAAAAAACACAATTCTCAAAACATGAGAAGATGCAGAGATGCACTCAGCTGATGTCCTCAACTTCAACCTCTACAAATATGTCAAAGACACAAAAAAACAGACTCTTGTCTTAATAAACCTTTATTTCTGCATATCACAAATCAGGGCAATCACCTACTAATGATATTACATTGTCTAACAGTTACATATGATTGGCTGTTAACCCATAAGTCTGTTAAAGTCCAACTACAGGTATAAATGCATGTCTTCTGCCTGCTTTTATGACGGATCAACTACAACCCCCATATCACCATACTTACAGGCAAATACAAAACCCACTAAGTATATAAATAGACATGTTAAAAACATATCACTTGTTTATGCTGTAGTGTGTGTCTGAATAGTTGGAAGCAGATTAGTATTATAATGCTTTTCTGAATATCTACTGCTGAATCATAGTCACGTGAGCATAGCTTTTGTTACTAACATTACATGTAGCTTTATAGCAATCAACACATTCTCAAGAACAGGAACACTATTTTGCTACCAGCATTGTATTTGGCATTTCAGAAATTGTTACTGCCATTTTTCTGAAAATGTAAAGGATATTGCTGTTTAATTATATTTTTTTCAATGCAGTGCAGCTTTTCTACTCTGGAATCCACTGTGAATAGATATTTCCCTACAGGGACTTGACTCATTAATCAGAACTAAAATCTTCCTTTTTTTATGGTCAGCAGAGATGGGGGTGGGGCGACCAGATGGTATATAAGGCAAAGGTACAAGGTGTTCTGAAGTCATTTTGTAGATTCCCACTGTTAAGGCTCTCTGATGTTTGAACAAACTAGTAAAGACCAGCTTGTGACTGGTAGCATAAAAAATTCTTCATGAATCTCACACATTTTGTTCAGATGTTAAGTCTGTAAATTTTACAACACATACACTTTTGTGCTGCTATGCAAAACCAACATTACAGAGACAGGAAAAGGTTATTTTTATTTCCTTTCAAGGAAAAGGAAAATTTTATTTTCATAAGGGGCATACTTTTGACAGTTAGCATATCTTTACCCAATCTGAAATCAATGTAATTTGGAACAAAATACATAATTCTGTCACACAGAATACATATATCAAAAAAATGTTGAACTGCAAACTGGTTGAACACAACTGTTCAATCACCAATTGATTGCTAATTACGAAAAGAACAAAGTTAAACATTTTTTTTGTAGATGGCAATCCCCCCTCCACCTCCATACCCCCTACTAATTATATATATATATATATATATATATATATATATATATATATATATATATATGGAAGCACTTTACATAATCGAAATACTGAAATCTCGAATGTCATATGGTCGAGACCATATGATCGACATTTCAGTATATTGAATATGTAAAGTTTTAAAAAATAACACTTTACTTACCTTAAAAGATTACGTGCACACAGAGGCAAGGCTTCTTGTATGCTCTGTGTGTACGTAATGTTGTTATCTTTTTTGTGGTGTTGACAGGAAGTGGGAAATCTCCCGTTTTGCACTTCCGCATACAGTGCAATATGGGAGATTTCCCTTTTCCCCACTGTAGCGCGATCTCGGAGTTGGTATATTTAAGTAGGGGGGGGTGGGGGCAAAGCCCCCCTTTAAAAGCAATGTTTGACTTTTTTTTTTTTTTTGCGTTTCATTTTAGAAGTTAAGAGTTTCCAAAACTCGATCTTTTGGTCTCGATCATATGAGGTTCGAGATTTTGGGAATTCGATCTTCTAAA
>NC_056731.1:295511046-295618546 GCF_019279795.1 Protopterus annectens
CCCAGCAGTGTAAGAGTATGAATAGCTGGGTACAAGCCTAGGAAGTAGGTGACATCATGGGAGGGTGTGTCAGGCATACTGTAAGCGGATTGGAGCCCTGTGGCCCGGGGTTGCTCCTAGCGTAGCTCAGCTAAGCTAGGGGTGTGTCTAAACCTGCCTAGCAGTCATTACAAAGCCTAAGCGGGTGTGTGTGCTGCACACCAGGTTGTACAGGAAGAAAAAAGAGGTTAAACCAGGAAATAGCAGCAGTGTGCACATATGAGCACTCTGTGCGGCGTGCACACAGGCTGAAACAGGAAGGCAATGGGAAGGGAAAACAGCAGTAGGAAGGTAATCAAGGAGAACTAGCATAGCTGGCAGATGAAATGTATCAGAACCAGCCAATTACACAGGCAGTAGACCAGCCCAGCCCAGAACACTACTATAAACTATGCAAACACCTTTCCCTCTGGTTTTTTCCACATTCTACACCACTGGTGTAAACAAGCAAGGAACTTTTAACACTCACAATTGCAAAATGTTAGGGGCTGCAATAGCTACCATACAACTACTTGTGGAAGATGCTGAGGGTGGTGAGGATGTGAATGTTGCTGAGCAACCCACAGTGAGGAGACGGAGAAGAGTGTACAGACACAGGGTAACCTACCAAGGGCTACATGAGCTGGAGATAGTGGAGCATTATAGGGTGGACAGGGACCTCCTAAAGCAAATTGTTGAGCTGTGCCGGCCACGCCTCACACACAGAACTAACAGAGGGGAACCCATCCCAGTAGATACAAAGGTATGTGTAGGCCTAAGAATACTAGCTACAGGTACCTTTCAAAGGCCAGCTGGGGAGATGATGGGGATCTCACAGGCATCAGCATCCAGGGTACTCCGCCTGTTCGTGGATGCCATGTTAGCACATGTCAGTGAGCATGTATATTTCCCCAACACCTGTGAGGCATTGGCCAGCAATATGCAAATGTTCCACCAAATAGCAGAATACCCTAAGGTAGTGGGTGCTATAGACTGCATGCACATATGCATCAAAGCACCCCCCGGTGAGCGAGGTAGGGTCTACTTCAACTGCAAGGTTGTGTGTGATGCTCAGGGCATAATAATGAACGTGTGTGCTGGCTGCCCTGGAAGCTATCATGATTCCCACATCTGTCATCTGATGCAGCTGTACCAGAGGTTTGCCAGTGGGGACATCCCACATGGTCACCTAGTGGGGGATGCTGGATATGCACTGGAGCCGTGGCTGATGACACCCATCAGAAATGCACACACACCTGAACAAGAACTTCATAATGAGGCACACGCCCAAACAAGAATCATAATAGAGCATGCGTTTGGGATGCTCATGTCGTGGTTCCAATGCCTGGACACATCCGGTGGAGCCTTGCAGTACTCACCAGCTACATGTACCCAAATTGTCCTTGTATGTGCCATGCTACACAATATGATCCTGTGGAAACAGCTGCAGCAGGAACAGCACGGGGCAGGGCCACACAGCCCCCCACCATTGCCAAGGGCTGTACGGGCACATGGTGACTCGGAGGAGGAACAACCTGAACCTGCCCCAATAGGCAGAGGGAGGCATGCCCAGTATGCCATGGCCTTGGCAAAGAGGCAACGCATAGCACATACACTGACATGGGAGGAACCCAGGGAATAACACCTCTCTCTGACTCTCACATACAGTAAAAGGGATGCCAAACATTACACTACCTGTGCCTAACCATGTGTAGGGAGTGTACTATGTGCATCCGACATAGGCAGCCCTGCAGCACCACCCTCAATACTGGGACACCCACAAGGTAAGTGACTTACACATGCCAGTTGGGGGGGAGTCACATACCCAACAACAGTCACAGCCAGCAGGACAGGTGTAGACAAACACAAACAAAGGCTGTGCTATGGCCTTTGAATGAGGCCTATGGGCAACTACCCCCCAGGCCTACACAGACTGACTACAGCAGGCCAGGCAGTGGGATTTCAGTTGTGAAGGCTAGGAAGTCAGACGCGAATATGTAGGTAATTACAAGCTAAGTTCTGTAGTATACTTGTATGCCCCTAGCTAGCATGATAGGTAAGACCACAAACTGAAACTGAGTACCCGACATACCAGTACAGTCCTAGCAAATGTGTACAAGTGTCAGGTGTGCCCTCCCCATCCTACATAGACATATAGTAGCAGTTAGGTGTGCCCCCCAATCCTGTGTAGAAATGTATAAATAGTCAGCTGTGCCCCCCCCCACTATGCAGAAATGTAGTAACAGTCAATGCCAAACTGATCGATGGATACCTTGCTGAGACAGCATGCAACTTGTCAGTGTACAACACAAAAGTCAACACTACAGTACAAACTACCTGGACTTGACCCACACATGCAATACAGACGGCCATACTGGGCATGGTCATACACTTAGAGAAATGAAGGCAATGTAAGTCAACAACATATTGAAAGGTCACACTGGGCATGCTCACACACTTACACACATAAAGGCCATGTCTGCAAACACTAGTGGACCAGACATATCTGGCAGTTGCAGTTGTTAGTGCAGACACTCGTCAGTATGCACCACTCATTCCTTGCACACACAGTGGATAGGAATACAGACATATATGTACGGACAACACACTATAATAATCCAAAGGTAAATGGACATAGATGTGTGGAAGAGGGTGACTGTGACAAGGAGCCATCCAGGCCTGTCCCACCTAGCACACAGCCAAAGGGCCCCAAACACATGAGGTGCAGATGCCACTCACTGCAGATACTAGCCACCAGTATCTGTCATCAGTACTGACTATGTGGTGCACGTGCCAGCTGTGCAACATGACTGTACAAGGAAGTAGTCATCTAGCAACTGCATACAATTACCTGTGAAATATGATCCTGTGTGTGACCGCATGTGGTGTGTCAACCCCTAGCCGAATGGGTAATGGCCCATGCATACACACTGCTCTCCCCATAGCCCTACTATGACAAGCCTGATGAGGTAATCCAATTTGAAATACCCCTTTGGGAGAGTTGTGGCCTAGTAATCACCGTGGCATGTCCCGTAACTGTGTACTGCTGTAGTGTGATAAGCTAGTTAGTTAGGGGTTCGAATCCCAGACTTGCCAACTGTGTTTGTGAGCATGTCTGTCTGAATGTGTATAGTGCAACACCTTTTAGGGTAGTCGCACCCCCAACCATTTTAATGCACAAAATCAGCAAGGCTGCTGATGTCATACAATTAGAAATACACCTCTGTGAAGATTGTGGCCTAGTAATTGCTATAGTGCATCCTGTAACTGCGTACTGCTGTCGTATGATAAAGTAGTTAGGTAGGAGTTCTATTCATAGGTAGGAGGTCTATTCCCAGACATGGCAAGTTTATGTGGTTGTCTGTGTAGAGAGCAATGCTTTTTAGGCCAGCCACGCTCCTTACAATCCAAAGCTCAACCTTTGCAAGGCAGCTGATGTCATCCACCTAGTAATACACCTCTGGGAAGCTGTTGCCCAGTAATCTCCATCGTGCGTCCTGTAACTGCATACCACTGTAGTGTGATAAACTAATTAGGTTGGAGTTCTATTCCCAGACATGGCAACTGTGTGTGTGTCTGTCTGGCTGTGTAGAGAACAATGCCTTTTAGGCCTGCCACACTCTTCACAATCCAAATGCTCAACCTTTGCAAGGCAGCTGATGTCATCCACCAAGTAATACACCTCTGGGAAGCTGTAGCCCGGTAATCTCTGTAGTGCGTCCTGTAACCATGTCCTGCTATAGTGTGAAAAACTAGTTAGGTAGGTGTTCTATTCCCAGACATGGCAAGTGTGGATGTACATGTGTTTATGTGTGTGTTCCCATGTAAGTGTAGGGAGCAATGCTTTTGAGTCCATTCACAGACACTACAACCTCCAATGGTCCACTTTGACAAGTGTGCCAATGTCATCAACTGTGTAATACACGTTTAGGGAAGTGATAGGCTGTTAATTTCCATGGCGTGTGCTGTAATTATGTACTGCTGTAGTGTGATAAACTAGTTAAGTAGGAGTTCTAACCCCAGCCTTGGCAGCTGTTTGTGTCTCTGTAGAAAGCAATGTTTTGTAGGGTAGGCACACCCCCTACAATTTAAATGCTCTACCTTGGTAAGGCAGCTGATGTCATCCACCTAGTAATACACCTCTGGGAAGGTTGTAGCCCAGTAATCTCCATAGCATGTGCCATAACTGCTTACAGCTGTAGTGTGAGTCAGTACACTGGTAGGGTTCTATATCCATCCATGACAGTTCTGGATGTTTTGTGTGTGTTCCACTGTCCGTGTAGGGAGCAATGCATTTTAGGCTAGTCACACTCAGTACATGTCAAATGCCCTACATTGGCAATCCTGCTGATGCCAGCCAATATCATATACACCTTTGGGGAAGAAGTACTGCAGTAATCACCATAGCACATACTATAACTATGCAGTGCTGTAGTATAATAAACTAGTTAGGTAGGGGCTCTACTCCTGGACCTGACAGGTGTGTATGTGTGTTTGTACCTCGTATCCTGTGTGGAGGAGTGTGTGCTTGTGTGACACCTGGGCCCAATGTGTAGAGGGCTTTGCAATTTTCTTATATGGTGGTCCTAGAACATATCACAATGTCCACTGTACAGGGAAAACAGCTGTGAAATAACCGAGAGGCTGGGGTGCATATCCATACCCATACTTATGACATCAAGGCCAGGCAACACAAGTATTACCCAAAGCACACTCACAACCCATGTCTCATACACACACACATGGTGAGGCAACAGCCTTGATGTGTGTAGTACACTGCATATTGGCGACTGATAGTAACTATGGTGTGAATGCAGTGGCCTACAGAGGCCATGGCACCTTGTCCATCAGTACGATAGGCACATAATTGCAGACAGTGCGTCTTCATTATGTTTCCCACTGGATGCCTGCAACAACTGTGGTTCCATCACATGTGATCCACAAAGGACATACCATGCCTTACACACATGCCCTGTATGGACAGGTGCCACTGACACCAGGGAATACCTGTAGCATGCTATCAATGTATGTGCAGGGCCAACCTGCTGTCCATTACCTGACCCCGCCACATGAGGACAGGACTGTCAAATCTGATGATAACATTCCGTTTACACAACATGGGCCAGACAAACCAGGTACACTTCCACATGACACTGTACATGAATGTGGGACGTGTGCACATCCCAAAGATCGTCCATGTCATGGCATATAGAACACATGCATGCCAAGCATTGCACAGCACTGTCCATGCACAATAACAACCCAAGAGACTGGATGGTGAATACTATACCAACCTGTGTGGTCCATTCCGGACACTACACCCCTTAGCCATAATGCAGACCATTCTCATGTGGCCTGATGCTAAGGTATACCCCTCACCCAGCCTTGTACAGCCATCTAGCACCATCAACCACTACACACCCATGAAACACTGCACACATGCACACCGGTACTAGCACCTTGTGTCTGTGTGTGTGGTGTATGATGCTTCTGACCACATTCACACCCAGTAACACCCCGTATTGGCATGCTGAAGCATGGTCTCTAATGTCAGACACCCTCACATACCCTTTGACCATAGAACCCCAGGATAACCCCTTTGGGCCAATTGATACCTATGCATTACTCTTTTGTGACAAGGTAAGTGGTTAGGAAGTGTATTTGTTACCCTGCAAAGTGTGGCAATGTGTATGAGTCCCTTACAGAGTGTGGCTGTGTTGATGCTGACACCTGTTCATGTGGACAGGCCCATGTGCTACACCTACTGTATCACAACAGTGTTGCAGATGTCACTAACCAGCACATATGCATCTGGACAGCTCACCATGTAAGCTATGTGGCGCAAGCAATAACTGCATACACATGCGATAGCTATGCATAGTCAGTCAGGTGTTTGAAACCCTGGACTGGTAGGTGTGTGACGCATACATGCTTAAGCTTTACTCACCCACACTTTCCCTGACATGCATTGTCTCTGTCTGTCCTGCCCACACCCTCTCTGGTCGATGTGGGATGTACACCTGCTTTGCTAGGCAGCAGCCTTTGTTTTGTAAGTGATAGTCATGATCAGCTGATGACTTCTGCACCAATTGCAGTCCTCCTCTAGCTGAGTGCATGTGGAACAGCTGTGGTAACATTCCCATAGATAATTGCATGGTAACACACACCAATATCTAGGAACATCATTTTGGTGTTGGCCCTTTACATCCACTGTGGGCAGGAACTAGATCTGTCATTTGGCAAAATGCAAGATGGATTAGGGATTTACCTCTAACAACTTACACTCTGGAAACAGGGCAACACACAGGAGGGGGATGTGCCTGACCTGACTACAGTCTGTAAGTGCTGCTATACTGCATGTGGAGTAATGTTGGTTTAACACAGTGTGTGTGTGGATATGGCTGTCCTACATGTTGTAATACCTGCCATGTCAGTACTATGTTTATGAGGAATCCGCATCGGCAGGGTCGTCTGCAGACTGGGCAGTGTGTTGTGCCCTAGGTGTCTTGTGATACCCACTGAGCACGTATCTGTGATCTGCAGAAGGTAGTGTGAGGATTGCAGTCCGTAGATGGTGAAAGCCTTAACAGGTACCAACTTCATATTCCTCACAGGACACATATTGCAACAAACCCTGTTACAACAGTACATGTATGAGGTTATCACAGCAACATGTCAATATTGGCCCTGTGTATATGCTTTCAGCCACATCTCTGTCACCCCCCACCATATCAGCTTCAAAAGACTATACACACAACTCATTAGGTCTTGCTACAGCTTAACTACCGTTTGGACAGATTGTGTAGTGTACCATAGCTTCAGCTATGTGATTGTAGCCATGTCCCCTGTGTGGACACTAACATTGCCAACCTGGTACAGACTATTCACTTGCATGCCATTGTCAGGGCCACTATGGTTACATATATGCCAGTGGTATGGCTGCTCTGAGATTGCTGCACATCTGACAGTCTGTGTTATAGGGGGGTTCTATGCATGGTGTTGGACATGTTTGTGTTGTGTAGACTATTACTACCAACATATGTACTGTGACAGTGACACAATAACATGTATATGTTCCATTGGCCAGATGATCCACCTCTCCAGACCCATCTTACCAGGATACCTGGCCACATCACATGTGTGTGCCAACCTGGGATCTCCTTGTGTACTGTTATAGCCATACCATCAAGTGGAACCACCCAGGGGATGTTGCCCCACCCCCCTTGCGCACACGCCACCATGTCCCTGTCCCCTGAGCTTAGGTCTAGGGCCTGTTCCATACCAGGCTCCACAGACACAAGAGGGATGTGCTACATCCATCTAAGGTACCCAGTACACATTCACACAGCCAACATGCTCCTCCTGCTCAGCCACCAGACCTGGCACCTTCAGGATGTGGACTGCTGTTGTGAATGGGAGTTGGTGGGAACCTTGTTCCCATTGTGCCCATATCGGGGACCATGGTATGTCCACATCACAGACCACACACACCATCCATGGTGTTTACCCACCACATGTGTCACATACCACCCCTGTAGACTGTCCTCTATATCTACCAATCCTGACCACCTCCACATGTGTATCTGCCATACTTCTCCATATTTCCATAGAAGACTTCACAGGCAGGGCCACTGTGGTGCTAGGATGGGACTAACATGTGACATACCCATCCATGGTGCACACACTACCAGCTGTAGATATCTGTCTGCATTGCTATGTGTGCTGCTGCCTCGCACATAGCACACATCACTGTGGTAGTGATATAGAGGACATGTCTTTCCATACATATCTGTTAGTGTGTGTGTTTGTACAGATGTAGACATTTGCATATCAGTATTTATCTATATGTGTGTAGATATATGTGACTTCATATATATGTGCACATATACATGTCTACAAATGGGTATATGTATATTTCTGGACATACATGCTGATATACATATATATCTTTAAATATTATATATGTGACATATGTATATATATGCATACCGATATGTGGGGTACATTCAGACATCAGCTCCACAATCTCACAACACTTTCCTGCACAGCTGCACCATTCTGCCTTGCTACAACACATACAGGTGCTACATATGGACATGTCCTGACATTAGAGGGGGTATATGTAGGAGCCGATGGCAGGTAACCCTATTACACATCTATGGCATTCCGGCATGCTACTCATTACAGATTCACCTGGGTATCTTGCCAGTGGTGGGCTATGCCTCTCACATATCCATCATAATGGCATTACTTCCACCACTAGCTATTGGTCAAATAATATACATACTTCCCATTACACTACACACACTATTATGGCTTACACATTGTCTGTCAGTGGTGACCTGCACAGTTAACAGCTATGGCCCACTATACACAGACACTATTGTCCATAGCAGTTGTTCAGTTGAACATCATCACAACAACACCTGATGGCACATATAGCTCATTCCACATCATCTATCCCATTATGATGGATCAGGTGCTACATGCTATTACATGTATATATACCTCACATACCTGTTGTCGGAATGATGTCTTGTTGAATGACATCTGGCTAAATGCCTGTGACGTCAGCTGATCGTTTGAAGAGCTTTGTCATTTCTTTCTTTTTCTCTTCCTCTCTCTCTCTTTCTCTCTCTCTCTCTCTCTCTCCTTCTCTCTCCAGTAAATGGATTGAGCTCCTTTGAATATATTGCAGCCTGGCTTTTGTAGGTGGTGCATATGATTAGGTAATGGCCTCTGCACCAATCAGTGTCATCCACTTGCTAACTGCATGCAGCTTGTTGTGTAGTACCTCCAGTTACCACTGTCATGGCAACCACCTACTATGAATCCCCACATCATGTGGGCGTGGTCCCTTTACCTTTCCTGTGCGATGGACATCATTCCTGTGTGTGGGCATCAGTGTTACAGACAGCAGGTAGCAATACCTCTTACAGGAGAACTGGCACACTCAGGCCAGCTACATATTTGTAGGAGGTTCCATAACTACAGACAAAGTGTGAGTAGAGTTGTGTTATGCTTTGTATAGTACTGGTGTTACAGGGTGTGTGTGTGTGCATACTAGCTTACCTTGGAATGATGTCTGTCTGCATAGCTCTCACCTGTGGGCATATCCTCTTGGTGGCCAAAGGTGTGCCTATCATGTTATGTCTGTCATCCACACAGGTACTGTGTCTATTTCACTGGCAGTGTGTGTGTTGAGTGCTATCAGTACGTGGCTACATCCATTTAAGTTTCTTACCACAATTTCCTGACTAAGGGTATGTTGCAGACTATTGTGTGACACCAGCGACTTGCTTAGTGTATGGCAACAGTTTTCCACATATGGGCCTGTGTTCCATTCTCTTTCATCTGCCTACATACCAAGCTTTGCACATATGACATGTTGTCAGGTGTTGTTCTGTAGTGGGCTGTGAGTATGTCACACTGCCATTGCTGCCATCAGTCCACTGCTGTTGTATCCCCCACACATATGGTGGGGCTGAGGCCATATATGTGTGGGCTTCACCTACACAATACATGTGTGCCCTTATGCACTCCAGAGGCCAGTGTATGTAACAGTGGTATGTGGCCCTGTATTATTGAGTCTAGGGGGGTGCAACATAACTGACCTAGGCTGTTACAAAATGTGGGGTTATCAGGGGTGAGCTGCCTTAAGGTATCTAGATGTACAGTACCATACACTTCACCTATATTTACATTACTTACATAAATCGGGTTATTGCAGGCCTACTGCCTCCTGCCATACAGACTGTTCTGTTTGTCAGTGTGCTTGTGATGGTGTCAATTATACCTTGTTATGTAACAGTTACATCCCATTTGGTCAACTGAAGTCTTTACCACCTAGTGATTTTGTACGGAGTGTAGATAGAGGCTGCTGAACTATACACCTGCATTACTTACTGTTGATAGTTTGGCATCCTGTGGCCCAGTCTGTCTTTACTATTATACAATATGAAGGGCTTGGCCTAGACAGCAACTGTTGTGACCCTTTCCAGAATACTGTATTAGTATAATGGTTGCACAGTTGCATTACTCTGTTTATATGGATGCCACTTTCTGAACAGCTATAATACATGGCATGTAAAACCGTAATAGTACACAAATAACGGTTATCCAGTTCTGCAAACCTGTGTGTGGTGTTTTACCCTATGACCTCTCTGTGGGCATATGTTGCAGGCAACGATTGTCATTTGTATGGGTGGCCCCTACAGTGTCCAGTATATAGATATATCTAAATGGATATGTATATCTGTATCTGCATATATGTGTCTGTCTATATGTATCCTGGGGATGTTGATAGCTTCCATATTTTACATCTCCTATGGGAGCCACAGTGTACTGCATGATATGCTACCAATACTGGCCTGACATCATACAGGTGGGTTGTAGTACTGTTTACATGTTATGCACATGTCATTTCAGGTCCTGCTTATGTGATCTGTAACACTTTAGTGTATTGCAGGGTGGATGTGTTTGGCTGTGGTGGGGAGTATGCCTATTCATACATGATGTATATTGTTTGGGGCATCTCAACCCCATTACCGGTGCATGTGCACATATTTGCATTTGTCAATCTACCATTGCTATCTACAGATGTGTGGCCATATATATATATATATATATATATATATATATCTACATCTATTGATATGTTGTATCTGTTTAGATATTGCTATATTTACTCACACAACTACATTTACATGTTGGAATACATTCTCTGTACTGTTGAATGACTGGGCTGGTTGATATGTTTTGAATACATCAGGGTTATGTATATCTGACATGGCTTAGTGGTAAAGCACTTTGCCTTTGGTGTGTGGGGTTCTGTGTTCGAGCACAGCAGAGGCTGTTCATTTTGTTGCTGGGCAGAACAAGGGCCATTGGATACAGAGTGGTTAAGGCACATTTAGTCAGTTGTTAGCGGGTTTGCACGGAGGTAAGCACTGCTAACCTGCCATTACATCTGCTTACGGGGTGTTAGCTTCAGATTTGCTTAACCAGTGTAGTAATTGCTTACCGCTGCGTAAACGAGCTTAAGCCTGCTTACTAGTCCTTACATACGCTTACTATTGCTAATTTGTGCTTAAACCTGCTTACTAGTGCCTTATTCAGTCTGACACTGATACTTCACATGTGCATTTCTTCCAGTACTCCAGTTCATATATATATATATATATATATATATATATATATATATGTTATTTAGTGGGTTTTGCAACAAAACTATTGGTTATAACATGCTTTGCCATGTAAAATAGTGTGCTACAGTGGGACTCGAACAGGGAATGCCTGCTTATTAGGAGGATGCTCTGCCCACTACATGATTGCTGTGCTGCTTCATTTGCATATTTCTTCCATAATGTCATACCCATGGTAACTTCCCCCGCCCCCCGAGCTCCACGTATACTGCAACCATCCATTCTCCAGTTGCTAGCCCAGCCATACCACACCTGCACACTTTGCCCTCTCTGCACATCTTGGTACTCATCCAGTATACTATCTCAACCCAAGCTTTTGCAGGCTCTTCATCCATTTAGTCCATGTAGATATGAGCCTTGCCGTGATTGTACTCTGATACAGGTGCAAACATAGATGTGCCTCAAAATTTTTGGTTCGTCCTGCCAGGGACGGACCTGTTGTTGTGTCAAGATTAGACTTAGTAGGTCTACACTGTTTCTCTCACTGGTAGCATCCTGCTAGGAGTTTGAGAAGCAGCGGTTTGCTCACACACCTGACCCGCCTCATCTTCCGATCCAGTGGACTGATGTCCCAGGTTTGACATTCTGTGCATGAAGCACGCCCACATGCCCCACTTGATGTGTACCATTTTTTATTATTCTCTTAAGTATTATAGCAGACTACTGTTCTCACAGTATGATTGGACAGGCACTGTTTATATGTTACACATAGACTGTTTAAAATACTGTAGTTGAGCAATGTACAAATGGTTGCTCGTATTAATCAACATACTTACATTTATTTCCTATACTGTTGAATGACTGTGCTGGATGATATGTTTGTGATAACAGCAGCTGTATGTGTGTCTGCCATGGCTTAGTGTTAACTCGCTTTGATAAAGTGTGCTGGGTACGGGGGTTGCAACCTGGGAGTGCTGATTATTTTGTTGCTGGGCAGGATGAGAGCTGTTGGCTACAGAGGGACTAAGGCACTCGTGAGTAATTGTAAGTGAGCTTGTGCTGGTTTGCATGAGGGTAAGCAATGCTGACCTCCGGTTATGGCGTCTTACACTGAGTTAGCTTCTACATTGCTTAACCAGTGTAGGCATTGCTTACCGCCACACAAACAGGCTTAAACCCGCTTACTGATGCTTAAAAGTGCTTACTCCCGCTTACCCCCGCACTACTTTATTTATTTATTTTACATTTGTTGACTGGGAAAATCTGACTGGATGCTTGTCCATTTTCTCGGATGCCTGGGGAGAAAAGCTCCACAGTAAAACTCAGCTAATCATTATGAGTAATACAGAGGTGTTCACATTCATAGAGGGTAACAGACTTAACATAGCTAAGTAACATATTATTCATGCATAGTTTACGTTAACATGTAGGTGTTATTCATGCTTAGTTCAAGTTTACATGTCAGGTATGACTGTTGACAAAGGTCAGTTTAAGGTGTAGTTAGATTCCAGTTTAACAGTTCTGGATAGGTTACACTCAGGTATTCAGGTTAGATTTAGTTATTCCATACCTGTGTGGTAGAGTAGAAGAGAATAGTGAAGGTGTAGGTAGGTAGGTAGGGGGCATTGTCACTGTATAGTAAGTTGCGGGAATAATTGGTAGGGGAGCAATAGGGAAGGTTTAAAGGATGTTAGGATATGTATGCAAGGCAGGAAACGAGGTGTTAGTTGCAGTAGTTGATGTAGGGGTATAGAGTGTAAGGTGGGGGGGCTTAGCCAGGTGGTGAACATGTGCTGATACAAGTGTGCATGAGGTGTTCCTTCAACTGTTTTTTACATGTGTCCTTTGAGACTGCTGAGGTAATAGATGTGGGTAGGGAGTTCCAGATTCTGCCAATATAGTTGGTGAAGAGGGTGTCACCTAATTGTAACTTTAACTTTTAAAAGAAAAGAAAAAGGGGTCGATAGGTAAGTGGTATTAAAGGGACACAAAGAGGGAAAGACAGTAGGAGAAATAGCCAGGGATGTGCAGGAAGACTGAAGGGAAGGTCCACAGCTGGCCATTTCTTCTACAGTGACAGCTGTGCATATACACTAAATTTGGAGGTAGATTTGGATGCTCACACCCCTGGGTGGGGATGAGGACAACAATAATATGTTGTGATGCCAGTTAGAATGGCTTACATGCCTACAGTGGGGAGATGCAACCATGTGTTCTTTGGTGTTGTTTAGTGAGTTTTGCAACAACAAAATTGTTATAATGTGCGTTGCCATCTAAAATAGACTGTGTTGCAGTGGGACTCATACCGGGAATACCTGCTCGTTTGGCAACTGCTCTGCCCAATTCACACTATTGCTTATATCCATGAGGGGGTCCAATTAGAACTGCTCCAGCCAACCCCGGCACGCCTCGACCCATAATACCCATCGCCCCCCTCACCCACTCCCCCTCCACAGCAATCATCCTTTCTCTGGGTGCAGGTTGGGTCTAGCCACACCACTACACACTGCCCACTCTCCACTTCTTGGGACCCATCACATATGTTGTCTCGACCCATGGATCATCAGGCTTTTTCAACCTTGTAGTCCGAGAACATACGTGCCCTGGCATGATGGATCAGTATAATGCCTGGAATCCGAATATCCTAAAATTTTTGGGTTGTCCCACAAGGGACGTTCCTGTCTTTGTTTCTAGATTAGACTTAGCAGGTCCATAATGTTTCTCCCACTGGTAGTATCCTGCCTGTGGTTTGGGAAGCAGCTTGTTTACTTTGTTTGTGTATTTGTTTGTATGTTTCACCTGTTTGGCTGTGGGGGAGTATTGGTATGTGTAACACGTATGGTGATCGGGACCCCTCACCCCCATTGGTGGTGCCCGTGGTCATATATGTCATTCTTATCTGCTGTTTCATATCATAGATATATATCTGTGTATATATATATATATATATATATATATATATATATATATATATATATACACACACACACACACACACACACACACACACACACACACACACACACACACACACACACACATACATCTACATATTTAGCTACATGTCCCATAATGTTGAATGGTATTGCTGGATGCTATGCTTCTGGAAATGTCAGGGTTATGTATATCTGCGGTGGCTTAGTGGTAAATCACATTGCCTATGGTGTGCAGGCTCCTGGGTTTGGGCCTTGCAGAGACAGTTTAATTTGTTGCTGGCCAGAATGAGGCCCATTGAATATGGAGTGGTTAAAGCACTTTTGTGCTGTTGTCAGCGGGTTTCCGCGATGGTAAGCACAGCTAACTTCTGGTGACATCCGCTTACACATGGTTAACCTCTCTATTGCTTATTCTGTGTAAGCACTGTTTCCCGTCATGCAAACAGACTTGCACCTGCTTAGTCGTGCTTATTTATCCTTACTACTGCTCTATTTTCAACAGTAATAGTCTACTGGTTCTTGAGGGAGGTGAATTTGGCAAGTGTATGGGGTTATCATTCATTACACTGCTTCCTACTCCAGTTCACACGTATATGTTATTTATTAGGTTATACAACTAAATATATTGATCATAACAGTATTTGACATGGAAATGGAATGTACTGCAGTTGGACTCGAACCGGGATTGACTGCTTGTGAGGCGAACGCTATGCCCACTACAATATTGCTGTACTGCTTCCTTTGCACATATCCTGCTTTTTATTCTCCTTTTGCTATTTCAGCTACATTAACTCTAGCTAAGCGATGGGCACACCGTTACACCTATGGTTAGCTTTGATTGGTGTTTTAAAAGCTATAGATGAGTTTCATCTTTTAATTTATACATCCGGTTGCTGTTGTACACGTGGGGGTCTATTGGTGGGGATATGGGGACATCTGTGAGCGATCTCACTAATTTCTTAACAGCTTCTGCTGTTCAACATTGCAGGGGCATGTTTATTCTGAGGGCTCTGCTCTCAGACACGCCCCCTGCACTCGTACATGCTCCATATTAGCATAGGAGCTTGGCCAGTACACCTTTATTACTATGCATGGCATGCTGCTGTCCTGCTCCTACACGGGCGCTTCCGTGCAGGACTAAACTAGTCCTGCACGGAAATTTAGTAAATCCAGGGGTTAGTCTAATCTTTCTAGTTTCTAGCTATTTCTAAGCGAAAACACAAGTCTAAGATAAAGTTACATATACAGCAAGAAAGTGCTGATGAGTTGGATGGTCAAGACAAAAATGTTTAATGCTCTCTAATTCACTCCGTTTTTAAAATAACCTTCCTGGTTCACATTACATTATTCTTCACACTTCCTTGGGTTCCCAGGCTAACAGAAACTACATTTACATTCTTCACCTCTGGGCAGAAACCAGAGCAATAAAGGACATTTATGCAAGCAAATTCTGGCCATTAACTCTTCCCTTAAAACAATAGGCAGGATGCCCCACTCTAGACTCACTGGCTCCGGGTCCTAACATCAAAGGGTCACAACATGCTTTACTTGGTCAGTAGAGTGCACTGTTGTTACATTTTTTTCCAGTTCCACATGTAACACTATTTCTACCATTTAAGACAACAAGCCTGTGGTTTACATTAATATTTACAGATGACAGAATTATCTCCAAAATTCTGTCTGGCTAGGCTGGCATCCTTCATCTATCTTCACCCAATCTTCACATATCTCCCCGCCATGGAGAACTCAAGCTAGTTTTTCAAGTGACCCTTGATAAACGCTGCTTGAGGGAGTTAGGTCTATCTGAGTGTACCTTACCCCATTCCCTGTCTTGAGAGCCCATCTGCATTGACATTGCTAATCCCACTGCAGTGCTGCACAGATATATCATATGCTTGCAACCCCAGGCTCCATCTTAGCAACTTGGCATTTTGCTGGCTGGCTCTGTTTAACCATGTTAGGGGGTTATGATCCATCATAACAGTGAATTTCCTTCCATACAGAAAAGGCTGAAGTTTCTGCAGTGCCCACACTATGGCTAGACATTCCTTTTCTACAGCTGCATAGCATTCCTCCCTGGGTTGGAGCCTATGACTGAAATAAACCACTGGGTGCTCTTCCCCCTCTGAAGAAATCTGGCTAAGTACAGCCCCCACCCCATGGTTCAAAGCATCCACCTGCACAACAATTTTTTTGCTGTAATCTGGACTGGCTAACACTGGGGGTCCTCCCAAAGCTTTTTTAAGCTTCTGGAATGCCTGCTTACCTGCTGGGGTCCACACTTCCTGATATGGCTTGTTCTTTGTTGTCAGGTCTGTTGAGGGGAGCAGCTATGGTACTATAACTGGGGATGAACTTTCTGTAGAACCCTGCTGTCCCAAAAAATGCCCTCACCTGCCTTTTTGTAACAGGTGCAGGCCATGCCTGAATGGCTTCCACTGTGGCAGGTTCTGGCCTTATCTTACCACTTGCCACTCTATGTCCTAGGTAGGAGACCTCTGTCATACCCACCTGACATTTGCTCGGCTTAATCACCTGACATTTGCTCGGCTTAATGGCTAACCCTGCCCTCTGTAGTCTGCCCAGCACCTACTTGACATGCTAAAGGTGCTTTGGCCAGGAATGGCTGTAGATGGCAACATCATCTAGGTAAGCAAGGGCAAACCCTCCTGCTCATGCTAGGATATGATATACCAGCCTCTGGAAAGTTGCTGGGGCATTATCCATCCCAAAGGGCATCTTTGTGAACTCATACAGGAAAAAAAGGAGTCACAAAGGCTGACTTCTCTCTAGCACTGGGAGTTAAGAGCACCTGTCAGTAACCCTTGGTAAGATCAATGGTTGCAAGATACCTAGCCCCACCAAGCTGCTCTAGGGCCTCATCTGTCCTAGGCATGGGGTAAGCATCTGACTCTGTGTGACTATTTAATTTCCTGTAGTCCACACAGAACCTGGTGCTGCCAACCTTCTTTGGCACCAACACCACTGGGGAGGCCCAGGGACTGTTGGACTCTTGAATAACCCCTAGTTCCACCATCTCCAGTACCTCCTCCCTCAGAGTCTGTTTGAGTCTCTCAGGCACTGTATAAGAGGTCTGCCTAATAGGCCTTTGGGGTCCTGTATCCACCTGTATTTAGAGCACAACCTAGAGCTGTTTACTGAATTTCCTGTTTGCACTTATTTTTAAAATCTTTTTTTCTCAAAACTTGCATTTTATCTGTCTTTGGCCTAGCACTCTTGTGTGGGGTCATTTACTGCACTGTTATAACTTGTTGATACTTGTGAACCTCTGCTATCTCTGAAAAAAACAAAAAAACAAAAAAAAATCTTGCTTTTTTCCCAGTTTTCTGAGATTTAAAAAAGTTCAGTTACAGGCTTGCTGTTCTTGAACTGTTTGTAAGTTTCTGTGAGGCCATTTTTTGCTTGGGCTAAAGGGAAGTCTCTCTGTTGATCAGTGGCAGTGAAAAACATTGAGCAGCCTGCCTGCCCCTGTGGGAGTGGTTACTGACTTGAAACTGTAGTTTTATTGGCCATTTGGGTCAATTCCAAAACTCCTTCATCTTCCTCTCTTAAAACCTGGTTGCCTCATGGTTTTGGCATCTTTTCAGGCTTGTTGGCTGTTGGTGAAGCACCCACCAAGAGGAGAAAACGCTGAGAGAAGAAAGGAGCCACTTTTGAGATTTTAAGTATTTATCTTCTGTTTATTTGCTAAGTTTTTCTGCATAGCCGCCTATTTTGAGCATTTTCTGGCTTGTTAAACTTGATTTCTGCATTAGTAACTGTATTTAGAGCACAACCTAGAGCTGTTTACTGAATTTCCTGTTTGCACTTATTTTTAAAATCGTTTTTTTCTCAAAACTTGCATTTTATCTGTCTTTGGCCTAGCACTCTTGTGTGGGGTCATTTACTGCACTGTTATAACTTGTTGATACTTGTGAACCTCTGCTATCTCTGAAAAAACAAAAAAAAAAAAAAATCTTGCTTTTTCCCACTTTTCTGAGATTTAAAAAAGTTCAGTTACAGGCTTGCTGTTCTTGAACTGTTTGTAAGTTTCTGTGAGGCCATTTTTTGCTTGGGCTAAAGGGAAGTCTCTCTGTTGATCAGTGGCAATGAAAAACATTGAGCAGCCTGCCTGCCCCTGTGGGAGTGGTTACTGACTTGAAACTGTAGTTTTATTGGCCATTTGGGTCAATTCCAAAACTCCTTCATCTTCCTCTTTTAAAACCTGGTTGCCTCATGGTTTTGGTGTCTTTTCAGGCTTGTTGGCTGTTGGTGAAGCACCCACCAAGAGGAGAAAACGCTGAGAGAAGAAAGGAGCCACTTTTGAGATTTTAAGTATTTATCCTCTGTTTATTTGCTAAGTTTTTCTGCATAGCCGCCTATTTTGAGCATTTTCTGGCTTGTTAAACTTGATTTCTGCATTAGTAACTGTATTTAGAGCACAACCTAGAGCTGTTTACTGAATTTCCTGTTTGCACTTATTTTTAAAATCGTTTTTTTCTCAAAACTTGCATTTTATCTGTCTTTGGCCTAGCACTCTTGTGTGGGGTCATTTACTGCACTGTTATAACTTGTTGATACTTGTGAACCTCTGCTATCTCTGAAAAAAACAAACAAAAAAAAAATCTTGCTTTTTTCCCCACTTTTCTGAGATTTAAAAAAGTTCAGTTACAGGCTTGCTGTTCTTGAACTGTTTGTAAGTTTCTGTGAGGCCATTTTTGCTTGGGCTAAAGGGAAGTCTCTCTGTTGATCAGTGGCAGTGAAAATCATTGAGCAGCCTGCCTGCCCCTGTGGGAGTGGTTACTGACTTGAAACTGTAGTTTTATTGGCCATTTTGGGTCAATTCCAAAACTCCTTCATCTTCCTCTCTTAAAACCCTCTTTTGCGTGGTTTTGCGCGTTTTGGAGCATAGCGCAACAGTGGGCAGCGCCGCCTAATTGGGTTTAAACTATTCCTGGCTCCACAAAGTCTGCTCTTCACTTTTTCCCTTAGAACTGCTCTATCTCTCAATTTAAACACCATATTCTCATTCTAAAGCCCTTCACTGGTCCAATTAAGTAATCCTACAAGTTAGCACTATTAAACCATAAGCACTACTTACTCTTATACTCCCTACGATTACCCTGTCCTCTATTGGTCCAGCTTAAATTCAGTTTCCCTATATTACTCTAGCATGTCCAAAGGTCAGTCAATGGTTTCCTCTCCAGTCCAGCTGGTGAATCTGGGAATTTTGAGGCAATGTTACAACTGTCTCATGTACACGGACAACCCTCTCCTCCTCCAAACAGGTTCAAATATATGTGAGAGATGCAACTATTTAGCCAAACTGGAGGCTGAGCTCTCTCATCTCAAAACTGGTGTAACCAGTCTGGAGGAGAAGGTAACCTCACACAACACAATTCCAGTATCACATAGTCCCACCACATCAGTGAACCAAATACATAAATACACAAAAACATACTCTGAGGCTCTAAATAAAAATCTACCTAAGCAACAGAGACCTCCAAAGCAGACATCCAAGCAAACTCTACCTCAAAACAAAACACATGCAACACATAGCTCACAAGGTCAGTGTGCCAAGCAGCCACAGCCCTGAAGGCTGAATAACACACCTGATACTCTTGTAATAGGTGACTCTATTGTCAGACACACTGACGTCCCACTCACCAGGCTGAATAAAGAGAAGGTCACGGTGAGCTGCCTGTTGGGTGCTAGGATCCGCCACATAACGCAAGCACTCAGGTCACTCCAAAGCAAATACAAATATGACTCAGTCATTTATTTTATTTATTTTTTATTTTATTTTATTTTATTTTACATTTGTTAACCGGGCTAGTCTGGCTGGATACATGTCCATTTTCAGCAGAGGCCCGAGGAGAAAAGCTCCACTATCGGTCTAAGACATTACAGAGTTTGTAGTCACTTAAAGAAACTAACTATACACATAAAAGTAATATAATAAGGCAATAATAATGCATATACATTTTTCTAATACAAAGCTGATTAGATGACAAACTAAATTCAGACAGGTGCTTAGCAGAGAAGCTACAGTATCATATAAAAAAATAATCAGATGTTAAAAATGTTAACTAGTAGGTAATCTTGACAACAAGTAGGTAAAGGCTGAATGCTTGAAAATGGTTTATGTAATGAGTCTAATAAGCAGGTTAGTATAGTAAACAGATAAAATAAAGTTGAAGTTTAGGAAGGCAAAAATGAAGTAGGTAGACTGTAGATAGTGATACATATTCTGTTAGGTGGTGATATAGTGGACTGAGTAAGGTTATATTGGAGGTAGTAGAAAGAGTAAAATAAAGGGGGAAAAGAAAAGAAAAGGGCAAGATAGTGTAAAATGCTGGAGGTAGTAGGATTATAGGGGGACAGAAAGGAGAAGCAAGAGGCAGGATATCAGTATGGTCTTAGGGGAGTCTAATAGTTGTTGGAACTGAAGAGTGATGGTACAACAAAGGGTCAGTGGAGACAGTTTAAGTAAGAACAGAAGAGCAAAAGTACAAAGGAGTGGACTAGGGAGAGTGAAAAGAAATTTACTGGGGTCAGTCAGGGTTGGAGCAAGGGCATAACCAGTGAGTTAGTAGGTAGGTTTTTATCTGTTTTCTGAAAAGATAACATGAACTTAGGAGGTCAGTTCTGGGGAAGTTTATTCCAAATAGAACCAACAGTGTTTGCAAATAAGGAATCACCTGATTTATTATGAGATTTCAAAGTGGTAACTAGTAGCTTGTTGGCTGATCTAAGTGTAGTAAGATTTTTGTAAGGTGTGATGAGTTTATTTAGTATGGGTGTGTTGGTGGGGTAATGTAGAATTTTAAAGGTGATGATTAGTTGCTGAAGGAGTATTAGGTTTGGAAGTTCAAGCCAGTTTAGTTTCTTTAAATTCAGACAGTGATGTGTATGAAATGCAGAGCCAGTGGCAAATCTGGCTATACTATGGTAGGCAGTATTAAGCTTTTGAAGATTAGCTTTAGATAAGTTGGTAAAGGTAGGTGAGGCATACAATAATGTTGAAATCAGGTGGGTTTGGGCAAGAGCCACTCGGGAAGTAGCAGTGAGAAAGGGCTTAAGTCTGTAAAGGGCACCAATCTTTTTATTGACTGACTTGATAGTTAGGTCGATGTGATAGTCAAAATTTAGCTGATTATCTATGGTGATGCCTAGCAGCTTAGTGGAATAGTCTGGTTTGATAACAGTGCCGTTACATGATACAATTGAAAAAGTAAAAGGGGTGGATTTAGTGGTTGGGGTGAATAGTAGAAGTTTGGTTTTTTTGGGATTTAAGAGGAGACAGATATGCTGGTGTGAATGACCTGAGACGTACCTCCCTGGACTACATGAAAAGAGACATAGAGGAGATCTCTGATCATGTAGCCCAGGCTGGTATGACCCTGACCTTGAGCAGCATCTTACTCTCACCTAGAATGATGCCACAGTACAAAGACAAAATGAGCAATTTTAACAATTGGCTAAAATTTTGGTGTCATTCATAGGGGATCCAGTGTCTGTCAGCCTGGGATGACATGCTCGACAAGCCACGTTGCTTTGCTAGGGATGGCTTGCACCTGTCACCACTGGGCTTTCGGATATTGGCAAAGGCTCTTGCCACCCCCATAGTGCCTTTTTTAGGCAAGGCTCAAAAGTCAAACCCACCCCCATAGACAGCACAAGGAACAAGAAACTAAGGGTAATGCTGCTAAATGCCAGAAGTCTTAACCTCAAGATGCATGCACTCGCAGCTCTCCTCAGTATGGAGAACATCGATATCTGTGCAGTGACAGAAACCTGGTTCAAGGCTCCAGAGAGCACCCCAGCACTACCAGGCTATACCTCATATCATGCTTTTCGCCCCAAAACCCGGACCGAACCACAAAGGAGGGGGAGTTTCCATATTTATCAAGGATATCCACACCTCCAGGTTAGTGGCATTGCACGAAGTATCGGAGACCATCCATGTGCAACTAACAGTGGGCAAGACAGCTTTTCAGTTTATAGCATCCTACAGACCACCCTCTCAAAGTCAGGAATCCCACTTGGCTTTCCTGAAAACATTGGAGAACATGAAGATCTCTCCGAACACCATTATATTGGGTGACTTCGACTACCCAAACATTGACTGGGAGCACTACTCAAGCCCCAGCACCTTAGCCCAAAGGTTCCTGGAAATTATAAACTCAAATGCTATGGAACAACTAGTCACCACTCCCACAAGAGGGGACAACATACTAGACCTGATCATTACCAACATGGGGACTTTATGCTCCACACCAGAAGTATATCCCTCATTGGTAAGATCAGACCATGAACTAATTTCACTGGATGTCCACATCCCGACCCCACCCCCAGCCCAGAAATCCACAGTGAAAAACTTCTCAAAAGCAAACTTCTCACTTCTCAAAACCGAAGTGGAATCCTTCAAGGCCCCAGGGCCAGTGGAAACTACGGCCCAAACTGCAGAATCCTATATAAACGCATTCTACGGACATCTCCAGGAATGTATGGATCATGCTATCCCAAACAAAACCAAGACCCAATCATCCAAAGGCAGGCGTCCAGTCTGGTGGACCCCTGCCATAAATAAACTGTACAACAGAAGGGGAAGCTACTACCTGATAGAGCAAAATCCCTAATAGGGAAGGCATCTCTGATCAGTACTAGCAAAAAATTACGATCTCTCATAAAATCCTCCAAGGCCAGCTTCGAGAAAAAAATTGCACAGGACACCAAAGACAATCATAAGGCTTTTTTCAGTTATGTTAGAAACCTGGGATGCAACTCCCAGACTTGTTCTGAGTTGATTCTAAATGACAAAAAATACACTGAACCCACAGACATCGCCAATATCCTGGCAGACAGGTTCAGTGCAAACTTCTTCACTCCCCCCCCCCAAAAGAGCAAGTATCTATCCCAGCAGAAGGCTGCCTCCCAAACATCTCTGATGCTCAGGTGAAGGCTGCCCTCTCCAAAGCAAAAAACACTGCTTCCATGGGACCAGATGGCATCCCAGGTTGCGTCCTGCATGAACTCCAAGAGGAACTAATCCCTCAAATAAAACAGCTATACAATCTCAGCCTCACTACAGGATATGTGCCCACAGAATGGCGTACAGCAACAGTGGTCCCACTCCACAAAGGTGGAGCCTCTATGGACCCTGGAAACTATCACCCCATAAGCCTGACTAGCTTAGTCTGCAAGGCTATGGAGAGGATCATCATGGAGCTCATAAACAAAGACATTGGGGACCTACAGACACTAGATCCTACACAGTTCAGCTTTGTCAAGGGCAGATCCTGCCTTTTGAACCCAGTTGACTTCTTTGAAACAGTCACCAAAGCCATAGATGAAGGGAAGGTAGTCCACACAGCCTATCTGGACCTTGCAAAGGCATTTGACACAATACCCCACTCGGGCATCATAGATAAGCTATCCAGCTTAAATATAAACCCCTATGTCACAAGATGGGTCGCAAACTGGCTCAAAGACAGAACCCACAGAGTGAGAGTTGCTGGAGCCATGTCAGACTCGAAACCGGTCAAAAGTGGTGTCCCACAGGGTTCTGTCCTGGGACCACTCTTGTTCGGTATATACTTTTCCAAGGTACAGGCAAACGTGGGAGGACTATGGCTCACCAAGTTCGCAGACGACTGCAAACTGGGTGTCATAATCAACTCTCCAGCTGACACAAACATCCTTCAAAAGGTCTCACAGAAACAGATAACTGGTGCCAGCTCCATGGTTTAAAGCTAAATGCCAAAAAATGTATAGTCATACCCTTTGGCAAAAACAATGTGCCCACAAATTACCACATAGGCAGAAACCCATTAAGTACAGAGAAAGTTATTAGGGACCTGGGGACCCAAGTTGATAGCAATCTCTCCTTTGAAAACCACATTGCCAAAGTGGTTAGAAAGACCTTCTACATAGCCCACCTCATCATGAAGGGTTTCACATCTAGATCAGGAGAGGTAATCGTGCCTTTATTCATCCCTTATCAGGCCCATCATAGAATACAATGCCCCTTTTGGGATGTACCTTACCCGACACCTGCAGCAATTAGAAAGACCCCAAAAGTATCTCACCAAGAGGATCAAGGGTCTCAAACAGATGCCATATGCTGCTCGGTTAAAAACTCCAGCTCTACTCAGTTGCACACCGCCTACTTGAGGCGATCTATGCCTGACATACAAAGCTATGTCAAATCCAGAATTAATGGACATGCTCCACCTCAGTAAATCTAAATCCCTTAGAGCCACATGATCGAGGGACTTGAACCTCAGCACAGAAATAAATAGAACTTGCTGGAGGGACAGGTTCATAACTCAGAGGCTCCCTTCACTCTGGAATAGAATTCCAGTTCATGTGAGGCAGAGCACCTCACTGAATCTCTTCAAGAAGAATCTCGATAGGTGGATGGGGGATCATAGGTTTGTCCCAGGGATTACTCCCGTGTCACTATTAGACAGAGGCACAGTAAACTAAACCTTAAAAAGGGCACAGTATACTCAAATCAAGGGGTGGCGTAAGCCATACAGAATCAGGCTAGGCTTATAATTGCCCCAGGGCAGATAGCCTAGTATGAACCTATGAACCTATGAACCTATGCTGCCCCAGGTGGGTGCACCCTGGTTTCTCAGTGAACATGTCCCCAAATTCCTACAACACTGCTCAGATTTCTCGAACCTGGGTAGAAGATAGCTGCTGGGACATTGCTACCCCTTCCACTGAAGTGTCAGCCCGAGCCTCATTCAGGAGATCAGTCACCCAATCTCCCTCAGACTCCTCCTGCAGTCCACTGCAAATGCTCAGCACAAGAACCTCCCTATCATGGTAAGGATTCATTATGTTAACATGGCACAATTTGTGCCCCTGCCTTCTGCCTAGCAGTTCCACTATGTAGTTAACATCACTTACCATTCTTACCAACCTGTAACGTCCCTCCCAAGCTGCTTGCAGCTTGTTGTGTCTGACAGGAATGAGAACCGTTATCTGCTGCCCAACAGCATACTCTCTAGCTCAAGAATTCCTGTCCTAACACACCTTTTTTTGTTGTTGGGATTTCGTCAGGTTCTCCTGGGCCAAGCCCATGAGTTCCCTCAGCCTTGTCTTGAGGTTTAGGACATATGCCACAATAGACTCCTTGTGAGACTTGCACTCACCTTCCCACTCATCTCGGATTAAATCTAGCGGTCCCCTCACCCTATGCCCATACAGCAACTCAAAGGGTGAAAAACCTATGGATTCCTGGGGAACCTCTCAGTAAGCAAACAACAGATGGGACAAATATTTGTCCCACTCCCTCTTAAACTGATCTGTAAATGCCCGTAGCATGGACTTGATTGTAGAGTTTAACCTCTCAAGAAGACCATTAGTCTAGGGATGGTAGGGGGTGGTCTTCATGTGCTTCACCCCACAAGACTTCCACAGACAAGCCAGCAGGTCTGACATGAAATTGGCACCTCTGTCAGTCAGTATTTCATTTGGGAAACCTACCCTGCTGAAAATCTCTAACAAAGCATCTGCCACCTTCTCTGCCTCAATAGAGGACAAAGCCACTGCCTCAGGGTATCGTGTAGCATAATCCACTACCACTAGAATATAATTTTTCCCTGTGGAACATGTAGTTCTCAGAGGACCCACAATATCCATAGCTACCCTCTGAAATGGCTCCTCAGTTACAGGCACAGGCATCAAAGAAGCTCTCACCTTGTCTCCTGCCTTGCCTACCTTTTGGCACTGCTCACAGGTCCTGCAGTACCCTGTTACATCTCTGGAAATTCCAGGCCAATAGAAGTTCTGCATAATACACCTCTTTGTACGTTTTATGCCCATATGACCTGCAAAGGGAATATCATGGGCTATTGGTAGGCTCTAGGTACTACCAACTGCTGTACTTTCTCACTTTCTAGCCCTCCATCAGGGTTCCACTCTCTGTATAGTAACCTTTTGTCCCAGTATACAGATTCCCCCTTTCTTTGAGAATCAGGTGCCTCCCTAGTTACCTGCCTCAGGCCTTGCAATGTAGGGTCTGAGAGCTGAGCCTGTCTCAACTCTCTCCTTGTAACCCTTCCCAGCTCCCTTTCCACAGGAAGTCTGGCATCCTCTGACAGCGGTGCCTCACTGTCAGCCTGGGTACTACTACTCACCTCTACCTTTGCAGTCACTCTGTCCAAGGGACCATCAGTACCCCCAAGCAACTGTGGCTCACCTTCAGTCTCAATACTACATGGTAGCTTCCTCCATGAAGTAACCACCTCACCAGTCCTGGCTGCAAGTATGCAGCCTGTCTGGGTCTCCCCCAGGCTACCAGACTTATCTGCTTGTCCCCAAGCCTGACTGCATGTAACTGCACAAACACATGGTACTGCCTCATCCAAATCCTTCCCTATCAGGACATCTGCAGGATGGTAGTTTGGTACCCTTGTTGTCTCAAGACAACCTACTATTGGCATTTTGTCTTTCTCACTTACTGTCTCTCTCAGCTTTTGTTCCCCACCTTGCCTCTGTGGATACCTGTATGCCGCGTGGCCCCACTGGTTGCATTCAAAACATTTAACCCTAGCTCTTGGACTGGCAGATTATGTTGGGGCAGTCTGTGCTGCCCACCCTGGGTTCCTTTAGACCCATTAGCAGTGCTGGGGTCCCTTTCCTGTGCAGGGCTGCCCTGATTTCCAGGTAGAGGTCTCCCTTCTTCCCCAACTCATCTGAAATGGCACATTGTCTATCGGCTAACCATTTCCTTGTCCTCAGGCAAAGTGCTAAGGGCTTGTTCCCTCACCAAAAGGTCTGCCAGCCCTTCAAAAGTGGTGACCTGACATCCACTCACCCACCTATGGAAATAAGTGCTCAGTTCAGCAACATATTCACACACACTTTCATCTGCCTTGCGTCTATGCTCACGAAACCTTTTCCTATACATTTCAGGTGTTAGCTTAAACAATTCTAATAAGTGATTTTTAACAGCAGTATAAGCAAAACATGCAACGTCAGACATTTTTTACAAAACAGTTACAGCTTTACATTGGAGTAAGGGGGTCAGGAACCGTACCAAGAGCCTTTGGTCAACACCATACTATTTGCATACCCTCTCAAACATATGAATGAAACTATCAAAATTATCCCCCTCTTTAAACTGTGGAAGAAATTTACTGACCTTTTGTGCTTCTGGGGTCCAGTTACTCCCTTCCCTATTACCTCCATGACTCTGGCGAAGAGCCAGCATTTACCTCTCATGCTTCCTCTGCCGCTTCTTTTCCTCAGCTTCCATGTGTAGCAGTTTCTCATTCCCCTTAGCCTGTAGACTCCTCACTCTCTCAGCTGCTTCTATTTCCAAACGCCTGGCCTCCAACTCAAGTCTCTTTAGCTCCAGATGAATTTTCAAGTCCTCTGCAGAAAAGATGAGCTGTTCATTCTCTGAGGGTATTATATCTCCACTGCCAGTCTGAGTGTCCTCCTGGTTGCTGTTTTCTGATGCAGCTGTAACCAAGGTTGCAATCATGTCTGCCTTAGTAAGGTTTCCATGCACCAGTCCCCTAACCTAGCACATCTCACCCAGCTGGGTCCTTGTCAGCTTTTCATACTCCTCTGCTGACATGCTGCCTGCTCACCCTGACTAACTAAGCTAACAAAAGAAATAAAACAATTGTGATCTGAACTCTGAGTATTCACTGCGTGGCTGATTTAGAGTACAAAACACCTTCAGACCTCACTGTACACAAGCTACAGGAATTCACTCTACCCATACCACTACAAGCCAATTAGTATTTGCCAACCAATTAATATGTGGTGTGGATATCCCACCACTGCCAAACAATTAATATGTGGTGTGGAGATCCCACCACTGCCATACAATTAATATGTGATGCCTGTGCCCTGGCCCAGCAATCAAGAAGCCTCAATCCTCACCAATAACACTAGTGAGGGGCATCTCATATAGGAGGAAAGGAAAACAAATACACACAGTAAAGTGCAATTTCCCTTAAAAGCACACAGAATCACAGTCAGTCCGGGGCTGGTTGCTCCCTTGCTCTCCAGGTCCCCAATAAGATTCCCCACTGGCACAGCTATAGGGTCCAGATCTCAGCCTAGTGGGTAAGCTAAAACCTCCAACACCCTCTCAGTCCAACCAGTGCTTCATGTCCCTGTCCAAGCAGCTCACACACACACACACACACACACACACACACACACACACACACACACACACACACACACACACACACACACACACACACACACACACACACACACACACACACACACACACACTTTAAGAAGAGTTTATACAACCACACAGACACTCCTGGGGAAGGCTGGCACAGGTTCTCCAGCTGTGCCCCTTTTTCCCAAACTATATGGTAGTACCAGCTGCCACCACCCACTAATATTTATCAGCTACTCAAAGGCCCTTAAAAGGGTGTCCAATTATTACTATGCTATATTATTATCCAATTGGTAGTATAGCCCAGGGCTAATGCTATTGAAGTGGCTTTGTACAATTTTACCAAAGGCATGCAAATACTCTAAAGAGCTTAAATTATCTCTACATAAACAGCCACAGTTGAAAGGGTTATAAATATTTAATAACAAATAGTCAAAACACAAGACAATACTTTTTACTACACAGTGCTAGTCAAGAGTTCAGAGATCACAGAGAAATACTTAAAATAATTCAGTAGTACAGTTCTGACATCACAGGAAAACACTTAGTCTAATCGTTCTAGTTTCCAGCTATTTCTAAGAGAAAATACAAGTCTAAGATAAACTTACATATAGAGCAAGACAGTGCTGATGAGTTGGATGGTCAAGACAAAAATGCTTAATGCTCTCTGATTCTCTCTGTTTTTAAAATCACATTCCTGGTTCACATTACATCATTCTTCACACTTCCCTGGGTTCCCAGGCTAAAATAAAGTACATTTACAGTCTTCACCTCTGTGTAGAAACCAGAGCAATAAAGGACATTTATGCATACAAATTCTGGCCATTAACTCTGCCCTTAAAACAATAGGCAGGATGCCCCACACTAGACTCACTGGCTCCGAGTCCTAACATCAAAGGGTCACAACATGCTTTACTTGGTCAGTAGAGTACACTGTTGTTACATGTCTTCCAGTTTCACATATAACACTATTTTTACCATTTAAGACAACAAGCCTGTGGTTTACATTAATATTTACAGATGACAGAATTATCTCCAAAATTCTATATGGCTAGGCTGTCAGCCTTCATCTATCTTCACCCAATCTTCACAGATGTCTGTTTAGGCTGCTTGGATTAAAACAAAAAGTAAATTTTGCTTGATATGTATATGTATTTAAATTGTATTAATTTATTTGTATTTGTTGACTGTTATGAGTAGGTGGACTTTTCCAGTTACCCTTTTCTGCCACAATGTAGACTCACAGAGCATACTTTGACTTGAATAATGATTATTGAAGTAGACCTAAAGGATCAGTTAAATAGCTTTTGAGCCATTTCATAGTACTAGCTCCAAAATGATGCCTTTTCCATTTGTGTAGTAAAAGTTAATGGCTGGCAAACTCAAATGCATTTGTCACATCAACAAACACACCTGCCATAATTAGTCTCTCATTTATACTACATTATGTATTGTAAGTGGCAGAAAGTAAAGCACTACTGACATTAAAGACATTGCAGAAGCCATTATTTTGATAAGAAACATTCAGCAAAGTTGAACACAACCGAATGGTTAAATTAGGATTGCATTTTCCCAATTAGAATCATGAAATTAATTAGCATAACTAATGACACATATCAGTTGAGATGTATTTTGACCTTAATAGCAGAGAATCCTTTGTAATTAGTGGGCTCAGTTGTTTCACAGGCTTAAACGCTTGTAGCTGTAGTGGGTGTGGAAAGGACTAATGATTCTCTGACAGCTTTTCTCTAATCTTTGAAGGTGAGTCATGCTGTCACTGTCTCAGAGTTCACTATAAAAACTTACAAAAGTAAGTCTCAGAAAATACTTTTCCATAGAATAATGCTCAGGTGTGAGAGACTGTAGAGAACTTCCGGTCTTGTCTCACCTCAGTGTCTGAACCCTCTAGTAACAGACCAAGGGCAGAAATTAATATATTCTCTGCTAAATATCCAAGTACTTTCAAAAGTTAGACCAACTAATTATGTTGTTAATGATTCAAGGAAGGCCTATAATTTCAGAAATCCTTAAGAAATAAACAAAAAAAATCAGCAGTAAGCATAATAGTACTTCTTAGACAAACCCATGCTAACAATACCATTATAGTCAAAATGAATATGGGTAATAAACATGTTGAAAAAAACAAGGATTTCCTGGAAATGCATTGTCAAAAATGCCATATGCCAGCATATAAACTCCAAGCAGCTCTTTATAATTTTCTGTAACACAAAGTCACTACCCACATCTATTAACACTCTTAAAATTGTCACTATCCCTGTAGAAATTTGTCTTCCTACCAATAGGAATCCCCATTGATTGAGTTCTTCCAAAGAAAGCTCTAAAAAGTCCAGTTCCTTGAAAAAAATACCAATATTATAAAACCCAGAGTGGCATATTCCACCATGGTGTCCATTGATGTGGCTACATAATCTAAATTTGCAGCTGGACTCAACATACTTATTAATGGCAGGAAAACAGGGTGTTGGGCAGTTTTGGAAATAGTTCTGAAATTTTGCTAGCCTAGGGATCAGAGCTATTATTTGCCATACCCATATGATACAATAACAAGGAAACAACCTCAGGTAGATAGAGGATATGGCAAAGGGAACATAGGACAAAACCTTAAGGGACTGAATCAGACTTTTTTAAAGGTGGATAATAACATAATCAAGTTTGGCTGCAATATTATTTATGCTTGTGTTAGAAGGGCAGCATGCTTCATAATAAAAAGGAATTCCTGTCTGATGTCAGGAATGTACACATGTGGTAGGCAACATTTCTCTAGTTTCTGATTGCATTCTCAAATAAAAGTCATAACTCTACTTTCATTGAAGCCACATATTTGCTGTGGCTTTAGTGAGTGGAAAGTCATTGAATGTGAAAAGGCCCTGGTGGCATAGTCCACAGAAGAGATTTTCAATAAATAAATAAACTACATCTGCTAAAATGCCCTATAATAGCCAAGAGTGAATCAAGATATCACATAATGGACAGTGGCAGCATACGCATTGGCACAGAGAAGGGGGATTCAAGTAATAGTGAAAACTGAAAGTTTTGCTACAGTTTAAGGAAGTAACTTGCCAGAAACATCAATAATCCCCCCAAACAATAAAAAATCCCGTTACACCAGGAAGAAAGACTGAGGATAAGTTAAATCAGTGTTAACGGACAAGATTTACAGTTGCAGGAGACTGAAATACAAATGAATTATATATTGAAAAAAGTAAGCACTATACATTAAAAACAGTGTAAAACTCCTAGTTATCTTTTAGCAAACTTGACTCCCAGACCTCTTGAAAAGGGATTGATTTTTGTCCCACAGTCAAGACTTATGGCAGTAAAGTCCTTATATTTCCGGCAGAAATCTGCTTTAAAAGCAGCATGGATTGGTAGTCTTTTGTACTTATTTGGGATAGAATTCCCCTTGACCAGGGTTATTTGAGAATAGTCCTACAGCAGAGAAAGAAACATTGCTATGCATTGATCTTACTATAACAGAATGATTTGAAGTTGGGTATTTGCTACCCTTATACCCTGCAATTGTGATTTATTTATAAATGTAATGTTCAAGGATCTAGATTCTACATGACAAGACATACAAAGGATGGAAATTATCCAAGATCCAGTAGAGATGGAAGCAAGTTCTGCTAAGAAGGACACCCCATGCCCTCGCAGTTCTCTGCTCTGGATAAGCAACCTGTTCTGAGGGAACCCAGTACAGATTGGAGTACTGCAGTAGGCGGAGGAGCAGTGCTGGTTCCTCCTTATGGTTGTTACAAAGTCCTGTTGCCTGGCTAGATGAAGCAGATTAGTGGATGCGCTCTGGACTTTTTCTATGATCTTCTCAGACTTTATTCAAGGAGTTCTGTTCCACCCTATTATGCTGCTTGTCTTTTACCTCTTTCTCCACCCTTTGAAACACCATAATGTCAACATCAATAATGTCAACAGCAAAAGGATGACAATTCGTATATCAACAGGACAGTATGCATGTGCGAAGAATATCCCCACTGCATGCAAAAACAACTACAAAAAAAAAGCTACTAAAACATGCTTTTTCCAGAGGGCAACCCCCTGCACCTCCTGCAGCCCCCAGCACCCCGTTCTAAGTATATTTACTAACGCCTGTAAATATTCCAGCATATTAATATGATTTAGTTACATTGTTAGTTAATTGTCTGATCTGTGCCACTGTTATTTGGATATAATACAGACCACTTTGATTTTTCCCACTTGTACTTCATATTTTTAAACTAATTGCTGAAGGATGCACGTGTGTTAGTGGTAATTAATCTATGCAAACAAGGGTGAGCCAGAAGCCTCCATAGTGGTTTGCTTTCATAACCTTTGTGCGTGTGATTGGTTAGATATGGTTATTCAGACTCAAGTTACAGATTCACAGTATTCATATAGGGGGTTAGCTGTAAAATATGTCCCCTTCTTTTGGAGTTACTTGTATTTTTGCATATAGTTATACCAACTGGGTAGTTTTTCAATGTGTAATCATGTGCTGGTCCAGTTGGAATTATTATATATTTGGGAGGAATGTTTTCTGGGTTCCTTGAGGACATCACCAGTTGTCAGTAGAATTATGCAAGGTTATAAAATGGTCCTGCAGGAAGGTTATTTTAATGTGTGTATTACAAATGTTTTAATAAATATAATTGTGCCATGCATCATTAGTGAAGGATGTGGCAGTGTATATGTGTGCATGTGCTCACTTAATGAGAGTGGGTTAAAGAGCCCAGTCAAATAGCACAAGGTTTTTAATTCATGCATGGAAAAACATGGACTTACTCTTTCTGTGAGACACATCTAGGTGCTTCTGACTGCAAAAAAAGTTGATAAAATATGGGTTTAAGGTCATCATTCGCAACTCAATTTGTGTGTGTAACAGTGTTTTACTAAATTTCAGTAGGAAAAAGAATCCAGTCACATAGTGCAAGATCTTTTATATATGCAACAGAAAAAGAAAAAAACTGGCCTGCTCTTTCTACAAGATAAATCTAGGTGCTGTGAAAATATTGGTTTGAGGTACTCATTAGTAACTTAATTCATCAGGGAAGAGAAGGAGGTCACTATATTGATAAAATATGAGTTAAATGTTTTTATAAACGGCACTTAAAAGGATAGTATGGGAAGATAAGTTTTAAAGGACAGCAGAAAGGTAGGCTTGCAGCTTGTGAGAATTTATATCTTCTTCTGGGTCTTCACCTAAAGTGCTAAAAACCATTAGGTTTTATGGACTAGGATGAAAGAGAATTGTTGCTAGTGGTGATTTTAACTATTTATTTAATTCAGCAACTACCTCTGGAGTGAAGAAACCTAGGATCATACCGATGACCAGGAGATTGTTTGGTCTATTTTTCTCAACTAGTTCTAGCAGATATGGTTACTTTAAAAAACAGTTAATACTATATTTTACTCATTATTTCCATGTGGCAAATGTTTATACCAGGACTGGTAACATAAGTTCTTTCAGATCATTCACCAGTTATTCTTACTCTCAAAGTACACAGGTTATATTTTGGAGGTCAAATAATAGAGTATTAAAACATCTAGTGGCAGATGTGCATATTATAGCTTTTACCAAGTATACCAGTACAATAAAAGGTATTCTTCAAAATAATTACTGGTAACTATTGTGCAAACATTATAATATTGAATTAGCTGAAAAACATTGGAAACATGAGCCACAAAGCATCATAGAAAATGATTGTCTACATCACATGGGAGCACCCATTACCAAACGTTCAAAAAATAGATGTGAGAAAACCAGATATAGTGGTCCATGAAAAGAAGACAAAAGTAGAATTGATCACTGAAATCACTACACCCAGTGACTACAGTGTCTTGTGTACAGAGAGACACAAAGTCATAAAATATCAGGATTTGCAGGCAGAAATGAGAGCAATGTGGAAAAAAGATACCCAGACAGTTCCAATAGTAGTAGGAGCAATGGATCTTATAAAAAAAGAACTACAATCATATTTAGATATGTTACCAATACATGTAACTCCATGCGAATTGCAGAAGGAGTCATTACTGGGCACATTGCAGGTGCTGCGAATAGCACTTCTGGCTGACATCAAAGATTGAAGATAGCCCTGATGTCCGTGCAGCACGCAAGGTGGCAAACTTTATTGGTAGTGAGCACCATGAAGTGACTTTTACTCCTGAGAAGGGTATCAGCTGTTTAGATGAGGTCATACGTACCTTGGAAACTTATGACATCACAACAGTACGAGCATCTGTAGGTATGTATTTGGTTTCCAGGTATATCAGGAAGACCACAGATAGTGTAGTAATTTTCTCCGGAGAAGGCTCAGATGAACTGACTCAGGGATACATTTATTTTCACAAGGCACCTTCCCCTTTAGAAGCTGCAGAAGAAAGTGAACGGCTTTTAAAGGAGCTATACATGTTTGATGTTCTGCGTGCAGATAGGACTACAGCAGCTCATGGACTTGAATTAAGAGTTCCTTTCTTGGATCACCGTTTTACGACTTATTACCTCTCCTTACCACCAGAGCATAGAGTTCCCAAGAACGGAATTGAAAAGTTCCTTTTGAGGGCTGCTTTTCAGGATTCTAAACTGCTTCCAGAGGAAATTCTGTGGAGACCAAAAGAGGCCTTCAGTGACGGTATAACTTCAGTCAAAAAGTCATGGTTTGCCTTACTGCAGGAATATGTTGATTCTCAGGTGAATAATTCAGACCTAGAGAGAGCAGAAGAGAAATTCCCTTTCAATACGCCAAGTACAAAAGATGCCTACTATTACCGCCAGATATTTGAGAAACATTTCCCAGGCCGAGCTGACTGGTTGAGTCATTACTGGATGCCTAAGTGGATTAAGGCTACCGATCCTTCAGCACGCACATTGTCTCATTACAAAACAGAAGATGACAAGAATGGAGCTGAAAAAGTACACCTGGACCGTTGTTAAAAAAAACCTGAAAAATTATGCCCGGACCAGTTTTAAAAATATACCATTAAAATAAAGCTGAAAAAAGTACATGGACCATTTTAAAGAATGAACCATTAAAATAACATGTCTTAAAAAAAAAAAAAGATTGAAACAATGCTAATTTCATGAACTTTAATCATACTTTGATTTATGAATGGGATCCATTTCCATCATGGTATTAGAAACCCAAAAGATTTGGAGAAATTAAAAGAGAATAACCATTGCATTTCCAAGGTACTAAATGCTGAACCAAGATTCATCCTCAAAAAACAAAGGAACATTAGGGACTTTATAGAAAAAAACAGGTTTCCACTTAAGGAGCTTTCCACAAGAGGCATATTCACTGCAAAAGTAAAGGATACAAATTCTGAATTTTTTACATGGAAGAAAGACCACTGTTACTGTTCCAGCACTAAAAAGAAGTTTATGAGCAAGTCATGGGAGAACTTAACAATGAGTTTGTGGTGCACAAGTCAAGTTGCAATAGTTAGTTGTAAGTCCACTGGAGAAAAGAATTTCACAAAACTTTTCAAACAAAAGGCACCAAGAACTTCACAACCCATTTGCAAAATAGTCACAGGAATGCAAGGACAGAAGATTTCTACTATACATTCTGGAAAGAATTGCAAACAACCCAGTACAAGGGGACACAAACTCCTTTCTTGACAAAAAAAGTTTGAATAGATAAAATCTCAAGCTTAATGCCACCCAGACAGAAGCTATGTATTCTATCAGTGTGCTACAGCTAAATAAACTGGACAATATGCTTTTATTAAGAAATACAATGACCTATGGGTATTGTTTCCTTTTCTGCCGTTATACTGTTAGCTGCTCATTTTCAAAATATGGTTTTGCTGTCTTTTCAGTTTTATCTATTTTATCCATGTGAACTGTAAACATTTCATGTGGATCATTATAATTTACTACTACCAATGTTTTTTTTTAATTCCATGCTTAGTATGTTTTCCTTTTCAGTAATGTTGTGTTTTAAAGTAATTTAGCCTGATTCCAATCAGGGATATGCATATAATTCCCCTTTTTACCCCTCTTCACTTAACAAATGTGGTAACTTATTTCCTTAAGATACAATTTGTTAGGAGTTTATTATATTTCCTTAATTTTAAAAGCACTTTTTTGCTGTTTATTTATTTTTTCCACTAAGTCCCAACAGGATTCAGGTCAACTAAGTAGCTTACTCACTATTTAATACACTTTCTCCATTTCAATCTACCACTTTACAATAAATAAAAAAATAGCTGCTACCACGCATCAACCTCTTTTTATTAGTGTTTCACTTCATCTTTGTTCTGTTCTATTACCTACAAGTGAATTACAGTGTAATGTTTTCTTTCTCCTTCTTTCTTCTTTTGCCCATTTGTTATCTCTTAGTCTTAAATGTAGTGTTCTCAAAATATATTACAAGCTGTCCTCACACCTTTTTAAGCTACTTTTACTTTCTTTTGTACCAAATTGTGAGCTGCACATTTTTTGAAGTAATGGAAATATTCAAACATTTTTCTGGTGCAGAGCTACTCCTTAGAGTTAAAAATATGCTGCACTCTTAATATAAGGCTTTTGCAGTTTCCCTATGAATCTACTATCCTCAATAACTTACTCAAATAATTTGAAAATATTTTCAATTTGATTTGGTGCCAAATGCATCCTGAGGGCTTCAATTTGATTATGCAAATAAGGCAACACACTCACCTTAAGCATACACATTTAAATTCCCTACCTATTTTTGCACTATAATTCTCCTTTTTATTTTAATTTCAATTTCCTTTTACTTTAATTTCCTCTCTATTACTTTTATTTGTTTTTTGTAACTCCTGAATTACACTAAACATGTAAATTAAACACAGCTAGGGATTTAATTATAAAAATCAAAAATAAAAATAAAACAAAAAATTAAATTAAACATATTCAGGAATTCAAAAAAGCCTACACAGAGTTATTTTCCATGTAGGCATAGTGGCACAGTGCTTACACAGAAGTAAGCAGATGTATGATCCAGTAAATGGACCTGAAGGCCATGCACAAGTGTGCAAGCATATAAGTGTCTGTGGAATGCAAATCACCTCATAAGCAGGTGAAATGCATGAAAATGAGGGTGGTAGAGTGATTCAGCAAGCAGACAGCAGTCGTGCAGACCCCCTGTTGGTGTCTGTAATGTACATGGAAATATTCCATGAACAGAATGCGAAAATTACACCAGGGGCTGTAAATGTTAACTTAGAGTGTCAGAAATAGCATAGTGGACACAGATATGTGCTAAACTATCCACCATGTGTCCAAAACCATATAGAAAATAGTCTAAAATATATTTTTTAATACCCTAGGTATGTTTGTGCAACAATGCAGTGCACAAAGAAGCCTTTATGGAAAAAAAATATAAAAAGAGTATAAACCAAACTTTGCGAGTATGTAACAGTAATTAATTATAGGACCCTGTGTGGAATATGTACAATGTTACACAGCTATGGTTTCTAATGAGGCAGGGCCTGGAACCTTGTAGTTTCCAGGTTCTGTCTACTGATCTGTATGCAAATGAGCTGGGGTTCCTGAATAGCAGAAATGGATATCTGTTTCCACAGATCCCATAAATGTAAGCACAAAACCATGTTGGTGCCCACAAAAGAGGTAGCTGACATTAAAGTGGAATGTGTCTGAGTGCTTGTAAGCTCATTGGAGCTCAGCAGCACCTGTTTGCATGGTGCATCACTGAGATGAGCGGGGAGGTTGTACACTGACTGCTAAGATGTGTTTACCTCTGAGACACGTGTTTCATCATGTTTGCATGGCATGCCACCGTGCTGAGCATGACCTTCCATGGGGGTGTGTCTGTGGACTGCTAATCTCTGTTTATCTTTGTGGTGTGGGTTTGCATGGTGCACCACAGTACTCAGCAAAAAGGCTGCCAAAAGAAAAAAAAAGCTGAGACAACCAATGATATATTAATTACTGATGAGCACTGTTTCACTTAAACTAGGGCCATTTAAAACCCCTTAATGATGTACTTGGCAGATGCAATGCATCATAGGAACGCAATCACACAGGCTACACCTACAACAGAGCACTATAAAGTATGCATACACCCTACAATCTGATTTTTCTCCCATACTCTGCACCATTAGAGTAGAGACTTGGGCATTTTAACCGAGAGACTGCTAGGTGCTGCTGCAGGTCTGCTACGTATGAATGTGCTAGATGCTGAGGTCAATGCAGCTGCTGCTGATGCTGACCATAGGCCTAGACTGAGAAGGAGAAGAGTGTTATGGCCCAGGGTAACCTACCAGGATCCTCTTAAGATGGAGATTGTAGAGCACTGCAGGGTGGACAAGGACATACTACAACAGCTCACTGAGTTCTGCTGACCTCAACTCAGACCCAGAGCCAACAGAGGGGAGCCCATCCCAGTGGAAACAAAGATATATGTAGCCCTTAGGATACTAGCTACAGGTACTTTCCAAAGACCAGCTGGAGACATGATGGGGGTCTCACAGGCATTTGCTTCCAGGGTACTCCACCAGTTCCTGGTTGCCATGCTACCACATGCCAGTGAGCACATTTATTTTCCTCATACCCCTGAGGAGAGGTTCAGCAGTATGTGAGTCTCCTACTACCATGTAACATATTACTCTGAGGTACTGGGTGCCATAGATTGCTCTCATGTACGCATCAAGATACCACATGGTGAGGAAGGTAGAATCTACGTCAACCACAAGGGGTACCACTCCATCATCTGCCAGGTCATGTGCAATGCCCAGGGCATTATCCTGAATGTGTGTGTTGGCAGCCCTGGCAGTTATCATGACTCCCATATATGGCATGCATCACAGCTGTACCAGATGTTTGCTAGGGGGGATATCCCACACGGCCATTTACTGGGAGATGCTGACTACACATTGGAACCATGGATGATGATACCCATGAGAAACTCACATACACCCACCGAAGAGCGCCATAATGAGGCACACACACAAACTAGGAACATCATAGAGCATGTTTTGGGGCTGTTGAAGTCATGGTTTTGGTGCCTTGATATATCTGGTGTGGAGCCCTGCAGTACTCTCCAGCCACATGTGCAAAGATGTTCAAAGTATGTGCCATGCTACACAATATAATCCAGTGGAAACAGCTGCAGCAAGATCAGCAAAGGAAAGGGATACACAGCCCCCTGCCAGTGCCTATGTCACCACAGCTGCACTCACAGGGGGACTCAGAGGAGAAACACCCTGAAGCTGTCCCTGTAGGCAGTCATAGATGTACCCAATATGTCCTGGCCTTGGCCAAGAGACACACATAGCACATGCACTGACAACCTAGGGCCCTAGGGATTGACACCTTACTCTGACTCGCATACATATTAGTAAAAATGATGACAGCCAGACCACACAACCTGTACCTCACCATGTATTGACTGTGGACTGTGTGCATCAGACAGAGTTAGCCATGAAATACAGGTCTATCAACTGCTACATTCACAAGGTTAGTCACTCTCCTATGCACCACTTGTAAGGGGTATTACAGTATGGTAGCATATGTATGGACAAGCCACATGTATGCAAGGAAATATAGTGGGGTATATATAGTGTGCTACTGGGCTACTTGCAGAGATCTATATTGGGCTACTGAGCTACTTGTACAGATCTAACAGCCACTTGGGACAACAGGTACTCTGTTCACTAGTATGGCCCCATAATATCCAGTAGGCCACATGGATGGAAACTCCATGACATTATTCAAGGGAGATGCCAAATAGTGAGGTCACAGGACAGTCACACAACTGTCTGTGCCAGTAGAGCATGGGCTGGTTGTCCCCCACCCCAAACATATCAGTGTTCCCATACAACTACTGTAACAGTAAGTCTTCAAAGATATACCACCAGACCAGATAATTCTTGTATGTTATTGATAGTGTGAAGAATGAGACTTGTCTGCCTGGTGGCTGGTGTGGCTCAGTGCACCAGGGACAGCAGTATGGGCAATGGTGTTGATGGTTCAAATATGGCAGCATCCAACATCTTTTGCATGTGAGGTACTCATATGGTGGCATTCCCACAGACTGTCATAACTCCACAATCTGTTGCTGCAAAAAAGCTGGACAAAGGCAGAGTGAATGGGGGGACAAAGGGCCATACCTACAGACAGACATTATACACGCTCTGAGTAATCTAGCAGGTGGCTACTATAACAGCAGGCTGAAACAGGTCGGATTAGCTGCAGGATGTAAAGTCCATCACTGAAATGTATCAGTAGTTACAACAAGTCAGTGATTGTTGTGTACAGTATAGCACTGGAAACCACAAAGATTTAAGGAATAGAGCAGACATATGGGGCAAAATGCTCGACATTCTGCAAAAACATGTACATGGAGTGGTATGTCCACACCAGAGGTTAATTCCTCGTCGGTCAGATCCGACCACAAGCAAATCACCCTAGACATCCACATCCCACCCCCACCCCCATTAGGGAAACCACCTTAAAAATTTTCTCCAAAGCCAACTTCATGCTTCTTAAGACAGAAATGGCAAACTTCACGACACCCATGCTGACGGACAATAGAGGTACAACTGCTGAATCCTATACAATTGCACTTTATAAGCACTTACACAAGTGCATGGATCATGCAATCCCTAACAGAACCAAGATGCTATCCTCCAAAAAAAAGGAAGCCAATCTGGTGGTCTCCTGCTATAAACAAACTCTACAACAGAAGAAAGAAACTGTTGCAAAAAAAGAGGAAAATCCCATGATTGGAGTAACTGCATGGTCAGCCTCAGTAAGAAGCTGAGATCCCTCATAAAATCCTCCAAAGCTAGTTATGAAAACAAAATTGCCACTGATTCTAAAGACAAACACAAAGCATTATATAGCTATGTGAAGAATCTCAATAGCAACACTCATATCTGCTCTGAGTTACAGCACAATGGCACTAAATATACAGAACCAACTGATATTGCCAGCATCCTGGCAGATAGGTTCAGTGCTAACTTTACCTCTCTCTCATCCCTTAAAAGGCCCATCTCTATACCGGAAGAATGAAAAGTTCCTGTAATCACGGCTGCACAGGTAAAAACACACTCTCCAAAGCCAAGAACACAGCATCCATGGGACCTGACAACATCCCAGGCTGCGTTCTACATGAACTACAGAACGAACTGGCACCCCACCTAAGTACCATGTTCAATCATAGCCTCACCTCAGGCTTTGTGCCCACTGAATGGTGCACAGCAATCGTTATCCCACTCCACAAAAGGGGAGCCACCATGGACCCTGGGAACTACCGCCCCATTAGCCTGACGAGCCTGGTCTGCAAGGCTATGGAACTTATCATCATGGAACTTATAAACAATGACATTGGTAATCTCCAAACTCTGGACCCTACCCAGTTTGGGTTTGTAAAAGGCAGATCATGTCTCCTAAACCTGATAGATTTCTTTGAAGCGGTCAACAAAGCCGTAGATGAGGGTAAGGTGGTTCACACAGCCTATCTAGATCTCGCCAAGGCTTTCAACACCATCCCCACTCTGGAATTATAGATAAACTCACTAAACTAGGTATAAATCTCTATGTCACAAGATGGGTTGCCAACTGGCTCACTGACAGAACCCACACTGTGAAAGTAGCAGACTCTAAATCCAACTTCAGACCAATGACTAGTAGAGTAACATAGGGTTCAGTCCTAGGTCCTCTCCTGTTTTGTATCTACTTCTCTGAAGTACAGGCTAACACAGAAGGTCTTTGGCTAACAAAGTTCGCAGATGACTGAAAACTAGGAGCCATAATCAAAACTCCTAATGATGTGGACATCCTACAAAAGGGGCTCACTGAGACAGATGCCTGGTGTCAAAGCCAGGGCCTCAAGCTCAATGCCAAAATGTGCATTGTCATCCCTTTTGGTAAAAACTCTGTACCCATGAACTACCACATAGACAGTAGTCTACTTAACACTGCAAGTGTGATAAGAGACCTTGGGACACAGGTGGACAGTAGTCTCTTTGATAATCACATCACCACAGTAGTCAGGAAATCCTTCTACGTGGCACACCTCATCACAAAAGGTTTCTCATCCAGGAAAAAAGAGGTCATTGTTCCCCTCTACTCGACACTCATTAGACCCATTATAGAGTACAATGCCCCTTTTGGTATGTACCTCACAAGACATCTACAAAAACTGGAAAGGCCACAGAAATATCTTACAAAGAGGATTATCGGCCTCAAACAGATGCCCTATGTAGACCGTCTCAAAAAATTCCAGCTTTACTCTGTCACATATCGCCTACTCAGAGGCGATCTCTGCCTAAAATACAAAGCTATGTCAAACCCAGATCTGTTGGACATGCTCCACGTAAAGAAATCCCAATCCCTCTGAGCTACATGCTCTAGGGACCTAAACCTTGTTACCAAAATAAGGGAGGGATAGACTCCTGTCCCAGAGACTTCCCATACTCTGGAATAAACTACCTATCTATAGCAAACAAAGCTCCTCATTAGCACTCTTCAAGAAAAATCTTGATGATTGGATGGGAGATAGGAAATTCACCCCGGGGAATCACTTCTGTGGCTCTGCCTGACAGGGGCACAGGAAAATAATTTTCTCGGGTGGCAAAAGCCAGGGTACCATTTGGCTAGGCTTATATAAGCCCTAGGGCCAATAGCCTAGTACCTACATATGAACCTATGCAGATTGTAACCCTGTGTGTGGTGTTACATCATGTACCCAAGTCACATCATACCTATCAACCTCTTAGAGCAGGAAATCTGGCCAAAGCCATGAATAAAAGTAAGACCAAGGCCCACAAATAGGGACAAGTTTTAAATATTAGCTCTTAGAAACATAGAATGTCGATAGAATAACAAGTCTTGCATTAGCATGAATCTTCTGATGTGTATGAAGTCTCAAACTCAAATGTCTCCCATTATTTATTTACTTCAATCTGCACTGATTTGCCACTAATTTGCCTGAAAAACACAATTTACGTAAAATGGACCAAAAATATGAGGCAAACGTCTGCACAGTCTATGAAGCTCTGTACAGTTGTGAGGTATGAGTCACATATCAAGATCAGCAAACAGCCGAGGAATACCTTGGACAATATCAGGGAAGTGTTGTACTGTGGTAACAGGTGCAGTAGGCAATGGCCTGCAGCACACATAATCTGGGACTGGAGTACAGGTAGCTATGACCTAGAGTCACCTTGTAAGTACTAATAGTCACACTGGGCATGCTCCTACACTTAGCTAACTTGAGTCCAAGTCTGTTGCCTCTACCACCTAAAGACCTGCTATGTGGAAATATGTCTGTACATACATACAGCTGCATATACATATCTGTCTCTCCCTATCCCCCCTCACGCTTGATTAATGTATCTATCAGTATGTGGCACACACACACACACACACACATATATATATATATATATATATATATATATATATATAGCTATATCTATATATACATATATATATATATATATATATATATATATATATATATATATATATATATATATATATATATATATATATATATATATTTGCTCGCTTGCTCAGGTGACCTTTTTGCCTAACATACAAGGCCAGGCCATGTCAAACTCAGATTTGATGAATATGCTTCAAAATCTAATATCCATCAGGAGCCACAAAGGGCGGGAGACTTAACCTCGACCGCGGCTATTAATAGGGCGTGCTGGGCAAATAATAAATATATATAGTTCCCATACTAGGGGGGGTGGTAGCCACAAAAAACATGGGCTAGGCTTATAAATGCCCTCGGGCAGATAGCCTAGTATGAACCTATGAACCTATGAACCTATATATATATATATATATATATATATATATATATATATATATATATATATAAAATAACCACCAAAAGGAAGCAGCAATTCAATCAAGATAAAGACTTTTTCCAGCTAATAATCCAAACGTCAATGCTGAGTTAGAACTTCTTTATTTCAAAGAACAAAATGTGAGCGCTTTCACAGAGATACTCTCCACTTCTTCAGACATTACAAAATCAAGCAGCCATCATCAGTTATATAGCAAACATCAATCAAGCAATGATTCAATTAACCAAATTAGCTACAATCTTAAAATTACTACTTGGTAGTACTGTTGAAACAGCCTGCTTCTATAAAAACCTAAAGAACACATTAGATACCAAAGTATCCTATATGACACTTAGCAAAAAGTGCACCAACTAAAACAAAAACATAAACATTACGATGATACATAACTTTAAAATAAATATATATAAAACCCTTAAAATATGAATCTTGAGTCCATCTACCGGAGGGCTCTGGCTTTAAGAACCGGCTTAATAGTAACACTTTCATTTAGACCCCTCCCCCTGTGTGCTGCCAGTCTAAAGATCCATTTTAACTCAGCCTGTTCTGTTAGATTAACAATATCACCCAGCCTAATGTTAGGATATTGTACATGCAATACTTGATAATAAAATATATGGTCAGATCCTTCTAAAAGTGTATGCTTAGCTAGCGCACTACAATCTTGCTTCCTTTCCAAACAATATACATGGTCTCTAATCCTCTCTCTTAATGATCTGTTGGTCTTACCAACATAGTATCTAAAACATTTGCCACAGTGTGCAACATACACAATATTGTGCGTGTTGCAAGTACTGTGATTCCTCAATTCCCATAGATATCCTGCATCCGGGTTCTTAAAGAAACGGGATTCATCTATAAATATACATTGCGGACAACTACCACATTTCCTTGTGCCAAATGGCACAAAATTTTCCACTGATGATGGACAAGCACCTATATTCCTATAGCAAAGATGTTGCTTTAAACATTTCATATTTTTATAAGTAAACAATGGTTTGTCTCCCACTAAGTTTCTTGTTTTTTCATCAACCAATAAAATATTCCAGCTAGCCACTATTGCTTGTTTAATCTTATCTGTGTTGCCACCAAATGGTAGCAACACTGATAAAGATCTATTAGAGCCAGCGGCTGGAACAGTTTCTGTCTTTTTCTCTGAGAAATAAGGTTTGGCTCTAGTGCCCCTCATCCCCGATACTTCAGCGTATCTCTCAACTATAAGTTTTTCCTCATAGCCTCTGGACAAAAAATCTGATTTTAGCCTATCCAACTCATCTTGTAATCTCACTTCCTCACAGCACAATCGTGATGCTCTGATTGCCTGCCCTTTCACAATATTCCCAAATATGGATGGATTGTGCATGCTATTCCTATGCAAAAAAGAAGCTCTATAACAAGCCTTCCTATAAACAGTGGTTTTAAACTCAGAACTCTCTTTATACACAGATACATCCAAAAAAATCAATGCTTTTCCAAGAATGTGTTACAGTAAATCTAAGAAATGAACTACTGCTATTCAAGTTCATATAAAAGGACATGAGACTATCCACAGTGCCATGCCAAATGAAAAAAGATCATCCACAAAACGCCTATAAAACACAATTTGGCCATTGCCTAGCAAATGGTTCCTTTCCCATGCCACCATGACAAAATTTGCATAGGCATTGGCACAGCTAGTGCCCATCGCTATCCCTTTCTTCTGTAAATAGCAACCTTCATCAAAGAAAAACACATTGTTCTCCAAAACTGTTTCAAGTAATAGAGTAATAAAGTCTGCTTTAACAACGTCAACTAAACCACTATCCAATAACAATTCCCTAACCATCTTAACTCCATTTTCATTAGGAATGCAAGTAAACAATGATTCTACATCCATTGTGACTAATAATAGATCTTGTATTGAGTCAACATTCCTAGCAAAATCATATAGATCTGATAAAAACTGCTCAGTGTCCCTTAATACATAGGTATACCTCTGAAGTACTTGTTTTAATTCAAAATCTAAATAAATAGACATTGGCTCAGTGAGCCAACCTGCTCCAGCTACAATGGGCCTAAAAGCAGGTTGCAAAGGATTCTTATGTATTTTGGGAAGCCCATACATTCTAGGTATTACTGGATGCTCAACCAAGAAATAATTACATAACTCATCATTCAACAGACCCAAACCTTTACATTCATGAAACATTCTATGTAGACTTATATGAATATCTTGCACTAAGTCAGGAGAGACCCTGTTATAAGCATCAGTGTTCAACATTTTTGTCATGGTCTCTTTATAATACACACTATCCATGACAACAATTGGGCCTCCTTTATCAGCAGGTCGTATAGCAATGTTCATATTCTGTTACAAATCATGCAGTGCTGACTTTTCTTCCATTGTTAAATTACTGTCATTAGTTCTTTGGAAGGTCTCAAAGCCTCCATATAAGTCATTTTCCACTACTTTGACAAATAAATCAACATTTGCTGGAAGATGAGGCATAAAAGTACTTCTTCGTTTAAACAAATGAAATTCATTTGAGGAATGTAGAATGTAGACAGACACAGGTACACAGGTGGTGTAATGTACAATGGATACATCATATGCCTTGGACAGGCTATATTGTCCCTGGCCACATGTCTGCCTATCAAACTGCAAGCAGCCACATATCACCAGACTGATAAGTGTACAGATATAGCAGGGATATTACCAGGTATCCCACCCCTAGGACACTAGATACAATAACAGTGCCAAGCAGTATCACTCTGCAGGCCACACTTCCTGTCTAACACAAGGTCACTTTGCGTACTCCACAAGTACTGTGCCTGCATCCACATATACAACAGACATAACCAGTGGTGTGTGTGATAAGTACTGTGAGCTGTAGTGTGAATTACTAGATAGGTAAGAGCTCTAATCTCACAGCATCCACCCCTGACAGCACTATGGACATGCCCATAGGGGCTATCTCTGTACGGTGGTATACATTTAATGACCCTGTGACTGGCTACTGGACTCTAAATTCCCTTCTCTACAAAGCCTGCCTCTAAATTCCCCTCCTCTACAAGGCCTGCTGATGTCATCCACCTTAAGAGCAGTGGCTGACAATGTAATAACACATCCAATAAATAGTGTAAGCTGTAGTGTGCAACAGTAGATAGGTAGAGGTTCTAATCTCACATCATTCAACTTCTGTATGTGTGTTGGTATGTGTGTGTATGTACATATATCCACTTGAGACACTACAGACATGCCCATCTGTCTTATCTCTGTACAATGACTATGCATTTTAAGGCCCTGTGACTAGCTGTTGGCCTCAGCATTTGCCTCCTTTACAAGGCCTGCTGATGTCATCCACCTTAAGAGCACTGGCTGACACTCTGATATCAGATAAACTCTGTGGTGCATGTGATAAGTCCTGCAAGCTATAGTGCGCATTACTAGATAGGTAAGGATTGTAATCTTACCACATGCAACTTGTATGTGTGTAAATATATCCCTTTGCAGCACTATATGCATGCCCATCTGGTCTATTTCTTTGCAATGGTTTTGTATTTTATGGCCTTGTGACTAGCCACTGGCACTAAATTGCCCTTATCTACATAAGCATAATTAATATCTAAAACCATCTAGGTTTGTACGTGCAAAATATCCAGGTGACACGTATCAAGGGTAGCAGACCTTGTCACAGGGTATGAAAGCATGATGATGCTGACTGTCCCCATTGTCACTGACACACTGTTCTACACATGCACCTAGGGAGCCATGCATGTACACTGGCATACCTTGCTGACATCATATTTCTGCTCTGCTGCCTTGCCATCCTGGGCTGCTGTATTGGCACCATGTGTCCATAGATTAACCGCTCAGACTCTTGGGACAAAAACATACATAGGTCAGTGACACACCTGTAATCCTGTAACACTACCACCAGTGAAACATCAGGTAACAAAGATACACAAAGTGTGATGTCTACTCATGACACATGCCAGCATACAGTACCTGTCATGGGTCACAACAACTGTTATGGCATAACACTACTGCGCTGCACAAGCACATGTAAAGTAATATAGTCACCCTGTGCATCAGAAACATATTTGCAGGTCACTGCATCAATGGCATTGATGGCAGGGATGTGGTACAGGTATCATCTCATGCACAGGGTGTGGTGTGGTGTGGGGTGCCAGAAGCCTAGGCTGTGCCAAACAGTTGACAGCATATGTGTGAGTCGGGAAAGGGTGCTGGTTAGATTGGTCATGGAGAGGTGCCATGTGTGCCTGTTGGTCACCTGCATGTGACAGTGGTGTTGGAGTGTGAGCACGTACACAGTCTAGAGTCAACAGTTCACCATCTTCAGCCATGAACACAGTCACTGGCTTCACCAGGAGTAGCACTAGCACCACCATATCCAAGGTGAGATGTGGTGCTAGTACCTGATGGTGACTGCTGTCTGCTGGGACCCTGTCCCTCATGGGACCACCCAGGACCACGTTCCCATGGCCTACCACATTGTGGTGTGGACATCACACTTCCCTATGTAGTGCTGGAGGTACTGCCACTACGAGAACATGAGTGTGCACAGCCACATGGGCTCCCAGCAGATGGTGTTGCTAGCCTACGTCCACCTGTCCAATGTCCAACTCCAACCATATGTTCCAGCACAGACAATGTGCAGTCAAAGACAGACACTGTCTGAGCCCACCATCTCTCCACTACATTAGTGAACTGATCCAGGGTGTCACCAGTGAGGTGGAGGCAGTCAAACTGTGCTTCATCCATAATCCAAAGCATCCATCTGGTGTTGCATTCAGAATGTGCCTGTGCCTCCTTGAAGGCCTGAAACATGCAATGAATGACCTGTGATTTGATGCTTGAGACAGGTGGTGGATGGGCAGCAGTCCTCCTTCGAGCACCCCTGTCAATCTGCTTGTGTGAGATCTTGCCACCTTTCTGGCAATGGCCAGTGTCTACACTCAATGACACTATAGTTGTCACACTGTCCTGTGCAATGTCATCATCCTCTGACTGTCCAATATCTGTGGCCTCTGGGGACTGGATATGTGTGGGCATACTGACTTTGTGCAGAGACAATGGGGACAGAAGAAGAATGTCAACCTCTGGGACAGAGTCAGTCCCTAACAACCCCACCTGTGCCTCACTATGGCCACCATCATCAGAATCCGATGAGACAGTGACATCAGGTTTTGAGGGGGCAGACGCCAACACCCCATTCACCTATGAGAAGCAAGACAAAAGCAGTACATTACTACCTGCATTATTATGTATGGTAATCCACACTGATGCATACAGATGAAGATCCATAACTGCATTACACATGCACATCTCTCATCTCTGCTCCCATGCACAACAGACAAACTCACAACAGCATACACAGACAAGTCAGGCCCTTTATAACATGCACTTCAGCTACATCCAGTTAATATTGCCAGTACAATACACCTGTGAGGTATGCAATATGGCAGTGTATAGGATAGAACTACCCATAACACCCAGTGCACCTATCTTGAGAATGATATGCCAGTTGCAGTATTACTGCCTCAGGTATGTATCATCTCCATATTGTGTTTGAACAGGCATCTTGGAGTAATTGCAGGCTGCGTAGTCACCCATAACTATAAGTGCAAATGTGTAAATGTTTGTACAAATATGCACCTGTGATTACCCAGTCTATACACTGTAGTAAACTGTTCCAGACTGGAACATACAAATAGTGTACTCTGGCTAAGCACAACAGCTGTATATAGGGTGAAATGGCAGCCCTTAACGTTTTTAGGGTATATATGATACATAAAACAACAGTATCACACTTACCAGGTACAGAACCATGGGCTTCGGCCACACCTGTCGGACCTATGAAAATGTCAGGGAGAGGTATTTTCAGCATCACCAAATGCTGCAGCGCTACAGGGTAATATGTGCATATATCCACATGTACAGTAGTTACTGTGATAATAGCTATATTGCTGGCATTCTGAGTATATGTGCACAACTGTGCATAAAACCAAACCTCCCCATGCAGAAAGACCTGACACTCATGTACTTGTATGTACAGCCTGCCACAATGACTGATACAGTATTATAAAGATGAACTCAGTAAGCTTACCTGGATGCTCCTCTTCTGCGGATGTTGTGGCACCCACCTCCAGAATATATGGCATGATGGATGCCTGGGAGCTGCTGGTTGATCCTAGGTTCACCAGAAATTCCTCTGTGGCCAAAAATGGTTGTTCCATCGCAGGCTCTCCACTGGTGGCAGCACAATCCTTGGCAACAACAGCTGTTCTTTGCTGTGCAGCATTCACCATATCTGTGGTACAGTGTCAGACCTGCTCATAGGTCCTGTCCTGTAAGCCAATCTGATTAACAGCCCACACAAGGTCAGCCCACAATGCTGCCCACTGTTCACAATTGTGCCGAGCCCTACTAAGCGAGATGTGATGGTGGTGCCTGAGGCCATCCAGTATGACATCATTCTCTGCAGTTGTGAATGGTGGATGTCTCCTGCAATACATGGTTTCTGAAAGATAACAAGAGGGGAACACATTACAGGACCAGATACATGTAAGTCCACTATGTACAGATCCTGCATGCTTATAATGGCCTGGACTATCCACTGCTCCCTCACACTTCATACCCCACAGTCTGGAAATACACTACATGTGTGGATATCAGCAAGATAGTAGCAATACTGGGTTATGTCCCTGTGTGCAGAGACAAATTCTGCTGTATGTCCCCGCACCCATCACTGTTGTCTACTGTGGTGTGTCCCCTATGGAAAAATTCCCACTAATATGTCATATGACCACTGTCAGACAAATAGCAGTGTGCTATTAATTACAACTATATGGGGACAGTCCAGCAACACCAGTGCACCACAATGACAGAAAGCAATACAAACCTGCTGTAATATATGTCCCCTGTAGGCATCATGCCTCTCAACTATACAGATGTTTGCAGAATGTCAACATGTTTCCTTCATACATCATATTCATGCCTCATATATCATATCAACATCATATATATATATATATATATATATATATATATATATATATATATATATATATATATATATATATACACACACACTCTGTCACTGATTTTGGCCCTTTGGCCCACCATTAGTTATGGCTTTGTCCTGATTTCTTGCTGTAGGAGGTGGACAAGTGTGTTAGGCATAGCTCTCAACCAAACTGGGACACCTGTCAATGACACAGGGACATAGCCACAGTACAACAGGGACATTCAAGGACAACCTTTCAATGTTAGAACTATGTATGTGACACATCCACAGAGTGAGAGGATGTGACATGCAGTATATTGTTTGATGTTACAGGAGTGTCACTATGTACTACAGGTAATCCACTAGCTTTCCTACAAAAGTCAACTGTTGTGGAAGAGATTGATAAGGACAGAGCTGAGATGTGCTGGAAAGCAGGGACAGGTGTGAGTCATGCCTGTAGGTGTAGGGCAGCAGAGTATCAATGACATCCCAATACCATAGACCTATGACAAGCTGATTGCTGTACTCCCTGTTCCCCATCCTCCCATCTGCATCCCATTATATGGAGATATCTATTACATACCTGGTGGAGTGCAGTGTTCCCTTTTTGAATCTTTCCTCTGGAAAAGCTTGTAATGTACACTGTCTGCGTGAATGAAATCTCATACAGACCTGTTCCCTAGCATCAGTTGCTTACCTTTTGAAGGTAATGCTCATTAACAGGTAATTGCCTCTGCACAAATCAGTGGCTCAGAATTGCTAATTGCAGCCAAAACAGCTGAATTGCAGTATCAGTAGCCAATGGCATGCCACCACAGTGTAATATACAAGGCCTTCATGTAGGCCTTGGCTCCTTTCTTACCGTTTGAGATGGATATTACTGAGGTGTGAAGACTACAGCATCACCGAGGTTAGGAACAACTACTGTCCACTGTGGAGATTTGTGAAGTATGTGCACAGTTTTGCCTCATAGATTTGGTCAGTGTCCCATAACAATGTGGTCATCTGGCAGTTCGCTGGCAAACATTGTGGGTTGATGTCAGTAAGGGAAGAGACACATGTGAATGTCACAATTCATACCCATCAGAATATGCATGCTAATGCAGTAGCTGTTATTCTATCAACATACTATCTTTGTAAGGGCAAACTGTTGAACATGTCCCTATCTCTGGGCCTTTGACCCCCCAGTAAGTATGGCTGTGCCTGGATCACTTGGTCTAGGGGGTTGGGAGGTATGATAGGTCTGTAGTAGCTACCTTTGCATACAGTGTGTATGCTACAGGCTGCAACTGCTGCTGCAGCCTACAACACACGGGGGGGTTGTTAACACTTTGTTAGACAGCAAGCTGTACATGTCACTGTGGCAACTGTGTCAGGGTTGTCATTATGGCAAAACCAGGCTAAGGGTATTTTATACAGTCCAGTCAGTGCATGTGCATAAGGTACATCTTTTATGCAACACTGTGAATAACAGAGTGGTAGGCAACATACAGTTAGGTGATATAGATATGCACACTGTGTCTTTGACTGCAGGCCTTTATCTTGCAAAAATGGGTAGGAGTTAATTAAGTAGCAGTAAACTGTGGGAATTAAGACTGCAAGACACAGTCATTACATGCTGTCTGCACAATAATGTAATTGAAGTGTCACAACACTGGAATTGAACCCAGGACTGTGTGTGACAAAATGTACTGCATACAAGGCATTTAACAGACTGAGCTACTGAAAGACAACAATGAATGTTCGAAGTTTAAATTTGGCATTTTGGAACAGGTAAAGGACAATGTGAGAGGGGTGATATAAAAAAGGTAGTCAGTGACAGAGAAGTTAGGTGGCAAATCAGACTTAATGCCTCTGAGTACCCGGGAATAAATGACCATATTTCCATTAAACCAATTTTGGATAATTCTGGGTAATTATAGGCAGATGAGCATTATATGACAAAAGGTGAAGTTATATAATGAATGTTTTATTATATAGCCACCATCCATCTCAGACTAGTATAGACTGAGCTACTGAGACATTGCAAAAGCATGTGTATTTGCAAGATATATGTGCATATATACAGGCTGTGAGAAACATTTCTACACCCATGAGTATGTGCGTGGCTTTATATGGTTGTATTTCTGCACCAGGGTCCCAGTTGTACATGTAATTTGCCATAGTTGCCTTAGCAGATGTCTTTCCACAATTTGCTGATAAAAGAGCACATATACCTGCTATCACAGGCCTCACGTACATCCTTTGGTATGTCTTTGGCTGTCCATTAGTGTATTGCACCAGGGTCCAAGGTACACTCCTATTTTTCCCATTCCTGTTATATGTCATTTACATGTTTAATGACAGTAGGTAGCAGTCAGTATGTATTGCTGGAGACATCTGTATAACCTGAAATCTGTGTAGCATGGTGTGTTAATGCACTGTGCTATACTGGAGTGGAGCTTATTTTCTACATGTGAGTAAGAGTGTCATAGACACATGCAGACATTAGAACTCTTTAAAGCTTATTTAAGCTGAGCTAAGTGGCACGTCTTGCTGCTCCACGCAACGCCGCGCAAACCCACACTAAAAATATATAAAGGAGGTGATAGGACAGTGATGAAATAGGGGCCAGCAGGGGAAAAACATAGTGAACAGTGGGTAGGATGTGCAGGAAAGATGCAGGAAAGAACCATATCTATCCATTTCTTGTACAGTAACAGCTGTGCATTTTGAAAGTTTTTGAAGATAAATTTGGACTCTCAAACCCCAGAGCGAGGGGTGAGGACAACATAAATGTGTTGTAAAGCCAATTGCACCACATTAGTTGTGTCCAGTGGACACATATGTGAAGTAGAGAGCTATGTATGGGGAGATATTTTTTGTGGGACAGGTGCCTTTTTTTTTTTAAGGAAAGACTGGAATATTGGGGAAGGGACATAGGTACATGTGGGAAGGTCAGTTGGGTAGGAGGTGATGCAATAGCAGACAGACAAGACAGGCAAGACAACAGACATGGGCGGTGTGTGACACATGAGTGGAGTAAACACCTTGAATGGGGAGGGTATTGTGAAATTGGAGATGCATTTACCTCCAGATGGCAGAAGCATGACTGAGGTCCCCCCATGGGCAGTCCACACTGCTATTTCACTGCCCTGAAAGTGGCTGTGCTGGAAGCTGGGCACCAGGGCCAGCCTGCCTCACCAGGTTGGCCAGCGTGCCTGCAATCTGCCACAGGTGATGTTCATAGCTCCAGTGAACAATCTTGTGCACCATGGCCAGTAGTTGCAGTTGGGTGACTACCGCACTTCCTTCACCGCTCCCAGGGGGAGGCTGGGCTCCGTCCCCTGAAGCAGCTCCACCCAATACCGCAGGTGATGCAGGGGCAGCAGAGGGAGCACCATTGGCCTGGGTCACAGACACACCAGGAACCAGTGCCACAGTCAGTTGAGGTAGGGTAGGTGGATCACCAGGAACTGGCCTACCCTGATGTGCTGTGGTGATGGAGGTATAGCAGTAACTATAGGTTAGTTATGAACAAACATATTGTTAGTAATAACAGCATGCCAAAAGAGTGGAAATAACCCAAGTACATAATGCATACTATGTGAAAAACAATAATGAATAACAGAACAGTCAATATAATAACAGCATGCCAGTAACAGTTACGGCAAAAGGACAACAAAATAGGTAATTCAACAAGATATGTTAATTTGCAACCATTATAATGCATAACAATAATAAACACATGTCACAAAATACAGTTTAATGTAACAACATATGTTAATAGTGAACCATAACCAATGAATAAAATTAATAAATAAATGAAGATAAGGGGTGGGGAGAGAGAAATACAGGACATTAATACTATTATTGGCTATATGACAACAGTACTACTATCTCCTCTCAAGGTCTGTCCTTTATTTCTGTGTAAAAGTCCCCTCTAGCTGATGTAGCACATACATACCTCTCAAGTTATCTGCATGGGACAATATGGGCCAAACAGTAAAAACTGTGGGTATGCAACTACACAGAACACTTGCACATCAGGTCGACCTATATAACTACCAAGGTGCACTGTGGACTGTTTTGATACTCTGATATTTAGGTAATCATGTCGATGATAAATTTGTGACAGAGGGATTGCACACTACTAAGTACATTACGTGATAGTGTGACACTTGACAGACATCTATGTGTGCAGTACAGAAACTAAATAACTATCATGCCTTGCTTGGCAGGCATGGGGATAGAACCCAATAGCAGTGACTGCAGAGGACATCTGCATGGCATGTATGAATTGGCTGCAGCAACATTCATGCAGACACCCCAGGCATACAGCCATACCAAGAATAGATATTACTTATTTCTCTTTATTTTATTTTAATAATATTTATTTCCTTTATTTTATGCTGTATTTTCACATTCTTGTTAATGATTCAAACAGTGTATGACATCTAAACACACAATTATTTACTGATAATATGGGTTACCTCACCCATTTACCTGTAGTGACAGTGGAAAGAGAAGTTGTGAGCATTATGTAGTGAAACCTAGTACTGGATTTGAACCCTGGTCTATGTGTGACAAGATGTAGTTTATACAGTGTATTTAACAAAAAGAACTACTGAGTCATTGCTGATTACTGATTGATTGCTATTTGCCTAGAGCTTACCTGGAAACAAAATAAGACCTGGCAGTACTACTACACATTTGCACTACCCTACAATGACAGTAGAACACACATGCATGAAGTACAAGCACGACAGAGATAGTAGGTAACCTATACATTACCATATAGACTGCAGGTGTACACAATATATTGTTAGTGGGTTTAAATATCTGTGGAGTGAACAACAATATCAGATCATGGCATGGGCTACCTCATCCATATACCTTGCAGATTAGTTGTCATAATAAATTTCTTGCAAACCAGTTCTACTTCCATACTTATTGCGTAACAGACTTTATTGGACATACCTTCATGCAGTTCCTGAAATAATCTCGAGTTTTTATTGCACAACAGTTGTGATTATGCAGGTGTTGCAATACAGCTCAAAGTCCACACTTATTGCACTAGAAACATTATTGTAAATACTTTCTTAAAGTTAATGTTTTACTGTTGCCTGCTTATTGCACTACAGTTGACAGTATTCACTTATTGCAGTACAGCTCTAAGTCCACATTCATTACAATACAATCTTTACTGTATATACCTAATTAATGTAAATGCTTTACTCTTTCTTGCTTATTTCAAGAAAGTTAGCAGAATGCATCCATAGTCACCACACTCACGGCACAACCTGGCCAAGTGCCCAGCATGTGCGTCGAGGTTATGAGACCTCTCCTCTGTAGCTGTTGGGAGAGAAGAGCACTATTATGCATACCAGTTTAGCAGACATTCAGATTAGATATTGGTGGTACAGAGGTAAAAGTACTTACATACATGTGGGACATCCCCTGCCCAAAATTCTTGGACCAAGGTGTCCAAGAGATCCCCTTACATTTCTTGAAGTCAATATAGTGGTGTTGACACTGCTTACCTGTGCGGGAATACCAGTTGCACTGGCAAAGTCCCTTGCCAGTCAGTCCCAGGCCTCCGCCTTGGACTCTGAGTCCTGGTAACCTCCCTGCAAAAACTGGCTTTCATGTTTTTTTACAAGGAGTCCAACCATGACCCTGGACTCCAGGATGCCCCAATGCTGCACCCGAAAGTGCAAACCCTTCACCAACACCTGCCACAATATCCTTCAGAGACAGAACTCCAGCAGATTATGCTGTATTCCCGCCTATTAGGCTTAATATAGCCAGTTTTCCCATCCTTACATGCCATTGGGGCAACATTTAAAAATGCGGCACATTGTTTAGCAGTGCACAAACCAGACCAGCTGAGCTGAGCAGTATGAAATCCAGAAAACCAGTATGCTTAGCTGTGCACAAACCAGCTAAGCAGAGCCAAGCAGTGCATAAACATTTGCAAAGGTATTCTGTTTATGCAGTGCTTAGCAGGGCTTAGCAGGTATTAGCAGAGCTTAGCGGAGCACAGCGGGCCACAATTTAAAAATAATTGCCATAATTTGGATTCCAACAATAAATGCTTATTTTCCCTTCTATGTATTCAAACCCTGAACCTACTGCTTATGAGGTTGTAACTACGCATTTGGCTATGTGGATATGTAAAACTCTGCTATACCTTTACATATAACTCTGAGCTACATATAAGCAATGTTGAGCACTGCGCCATGCAACCCCTCTCAGCTACGCTTAAATGTGACATATATGTAAATAAGTAAATGCATTCAGTTTCTATTTTTAGATGTCTGTCAGGTGTTTAGGCAATGCTTAGCATTGCTGCACTCTGCACCTCTCAACACAAACATACTTTTTAAATTAAAAAATAAATACATTGATATACTGCAATTTGACAGTGCAGTGAGTGTCTTACCCATCTGCAGACACAATTAACATTACACTCCCTATACCGATGCAATAACCGTGTTCCTTGGGTAATAAGTATGGCACACTGCCGAGGAGGAATCATGTATATGGACATGGTACCATTCCATGTAGGCACTACACTATGCCTACATGATTTTATTAAATCCTGGGGATAATCTTCTCCATCTAGGTTTCTGCATCAGGGCAATAACACTCTTTACTTCTGGCCCAAATACATAAATGTTTTCAAGCCATTTTTAATACATGATTGATACTATGTTCTTACTATTCTGCCCCTTATTTATAAATTCTTTTTGTTACTATCTAGCCTGGTCTAAAAGAATCTTAATGTTTTGCTTGCTCATTGCAATTTAGTACAATTAGTACCATCTCAGACTCATCTGATGAAACCTTAAAGCAAAAGCATTTTTTTCACAAGCAAGAAATCTGTTTTAAGGAATACACAACCCCCAAATGCTCCTTTTAGACTTTTTGACAAGATAGCATTAATTGTATTGCAACAGAGATTATAAGACACGAGTAATGTCAAAAGGAACAGGAAAAGTTGCTTAAACCATATTATATAGAAATAATCTTAACCAAAATTTTAAATAATGATATTGTAACCAATTTGTATGATATATTCTGCAAGATTCAATACACTCTGTGTTCTCAGTGCAGAGCCTAAATGGAGTGTATCCATTTACATGACCATGATGTGGTCTTTGCAACGTGCAATGCATATTAATGATGCTTGGTGTGCCTAAGTGAGGTTTTCTCTGTGCATCCCAGTGGTGTTGGCAGTTAAACTTTATAGAACAACACGGATACTTAATCCAAGTATAGGACAGCACTGACTGTCTGCCCCCATACTTCTTAACCTCTTAGAGTAAGAAATATGTACAAAGCCATGAAATAAAGTGGGGCAAAGGTTGAGAAGTAGGGACATAGGGATGTATTGTCCTTAGAAACCTAGAAGGTTGTCAGACTAAACTGTTATACATTAGCATCCATCTTCTGAAGAATATGAAGTCCAAAACAAAACCATCTGTCATTATTTAGTAACTTCCATCCCAAATGACTATTACAAAACCACAAATTTTATTAAGAACACCACAAAAATATAAGCCAAAACTCTGGTAAAATGCCAGAAATAGATATATCTGTATAGTTTAGCTTCTCTTCTCTCTTTTTTTTAAATTTTGCCATGTTTGTGTGATGAGCTGCAGGGTTTGGCTATACTTACCTCATTTGTGCAATGACCACCCATGTATCAGACATGACCCAGACATCTGAAAATATAAATTGGATGATTTCAATTGCTATTGCTCAGCACTGATGGGCATCATGCAAACACGGCAAGTGGGGCTGCACTGTGCACATACCATTAACTTTACAATGAATACTAAGATACATTACTATATATAACAGATCATGTAGTGACATGTGTTGACTTTTGGACTGGAGTGCAGATTGTCCTGGGTTTTAGTCCAGGGTATGCAAACCTTATATTGTTGTGACATTGCAGCTTATACAAATAAAATGGTACTTTAATGAAATAATCTTGGAATTGCATTGGTTGAAAGCTATTGCATTGGTTGAAAGCTATTTTCTGATACATTCAAAAAAGGTGCTTGCCACTTAGCATCACGCAAACCAATGCACACCCACAGAAGATCACCGTAATGAGGTACACACACAAACTAAAAACATCATAGAGCATGTGTTTGGGCTTTTGAAGTCACAGTTCAGGAAGCCCCAACTGCTGTCCTTGTAGACAGACATTGGCATGCTCAGTATGCCCTTGCTTTAGCTAAGAGACAACACATAGCGCATTCACTTACCACTTAGGACCTAGGGACTAATGCCTTTCTGCTACTCACATACCTATATTACAAATGATGCCAGGCAACTCACACAACCTGTACCTATTTATGTATTGGCTGTGTACTGGTTCTATCAGATAGAGTCAGCCCTGAACTACAGTTGTGTCAACCACTGCATTTTCAATGTAGGTACTTAACCTACACTGTATTCTTGTAGAGTATTATGACATATCCTTCGTATCTATGACCTTGGTACAGTATGCAAGTAAATAGTTGTGCATTTGTGCAGAAATTAAATTAACATGTGACTACAGACACTGTTTTACTATTATGTGCCTTTGTATGACTACAGAGACAGCAGCTGGGGGTTCCTCCTCTGAGTCATCTTGTAACTGTGACTGTGGTGACCTATGCATTGGTAGGGAAATGTGTGCTCCTTCTTCTTGCTGATCCTGCTGCAGCTGTTTCCACAGGATTAGATTGTGGAGTATAGCACATACTGTGAATATTTGTGTATAAGTGCTTGGAGTATACTGCAAAGATCCACCGGATATATATAGGCACTGGAACCATGACTTCAGAAGCCCAAACACACACTCTGTGATGTTCCTAGTTTGTACATGTGCCTCATTATGGTGTTCTTCTGTGGGTGTTTACTGGTTTGCCTGATGCTAAGCAGGGCACACCTTTTTTGCATGTATCAGAAAATGACTTTCAACCAATGCAATTCCACAGTTATTTCATTAGAGTACCACTTTATTTGTATAAGCTACAATGTCACAACAGTATAAAGTTTGCATATATGTGTGTGTGTATTTTTGATGGGTGTCATCATCCATGGATCTAGGGCATAGCCAGCATCCCCCAGTAAATGGCCCTGTGAGATATCCCCCTAGCAAACATCTGGTACAGCTGTGATGTGTGCCAAATATGGGAGTTGTGGTAACTGCCAGGGTTGCCAGCACACACATTCAAGATAACCCCAGGCATTGCTCACAACTTGACAGTTGATGGAGTGGCATGCCCTGTGGCTAATGTAGATTTTACCCTGCTCACCAGGTGGTGACTTGATGTGTACATGAGTGCAATCTATGGCACCCAGTACTTCAGGGTAGTGTGCTGCATGGTAGAACCATTACATATTACTGGCCCATTCCTCCGAGGAAAGGAAAAAAGTTATGTGATCATTGGTATGTAGCAGCATAGCAACCAGGAACTGGTGGTGTATTTTGGATGCTGATGCTTGTGACACCCCCATTATGTTCCCAGCTGGTCTTTGAAGAGTACCTGTAGCTAATATCCTAAGGGCTACACATACCTTAGTTTCCAGTGGGATGGATTCCCCTCAGTTGGTTTTGGCTCTGAGTTAAGGGCAGCAGAGCTCACAGATCACTTGTAATATGTCCCTGTTTACCCTGTAGTGCTCTACAATCTCCAGCTCATGTAGCACCTAGAAGGTTACCCTGGGACTGGACACTCCTCTCCTTCTTGGTCAAGGCCTAATGCCAGCTGCACTGGCTTCAGCCTTTAGCACATGCAGATGTAGAATAGCTGCAGCAGCCCCTAAAATTATCTCAGTTAAAATATCCAAGTCTCTACACCAATGGTCTTGAAGTCTCAAGGGAAAATCAGAATGCAGGCTATATGCATACTTTATGCATTTCTTGAGTAGGTCCACCTTGTGGGATTGGCTAATTAAGACAAAATTCACCTGCATAGGATATAATTAACAAGATTTAAAGGTCCTACTGCAGTGTGCAGTAGTGAGCTGTGAGCATCGTCACGCAGCAGAGTGCAGGTGTGCATAGCGAAGGTAAGCCATGTAAAAATGTTATATTTTCATCCCTGTTGTCATGACACATACAGAAAATGTTAGTTTCTGCAAGTTATCCTTTATTTGTATAAGCTGCGATGTCAGAACAGTATGAAAAAAAGTTGCCATATCCTGTACTAGAACCTAGTACCATATGTACTCCAGTCCAATATTTAACATTTTTTTGCCACAGGAGTAGTTACACAAATTCCCTTCACTGGAGGCTATTAATAGAGCACAGCCCTGCTTACCAGATTTGTGCGATGACCAGTGGTGCTCAGCAATATTAATTGAATGCATCCAGTTCTATTTTTGGATGTATAGCTCATGTCTGATACTTGAGTGGTCTAGTCGCACAAGAAGGTATGCATTACCAACACCATTTGCAGCAAGCAGTGCATTGCGCAACCACATGCACTGCACAAAATAAAAAACACAAAGACATAAAGTGACCTGACACACTCCTTGATGTCATAGACATCTACTAGAAACATAAACACTATGTAAGAGCGTACACGAAGTCAACATCCCTACATGGTTCCTGCTTTTTGTGATTCAACAAATCCAGTCATTTTTCCACTCAATTGCATAATAACCTTGCTGACAGCCTGGAATCTAAATGATTAGTAGCTGTGTAAGCTGGTCAACAGCACAGAAGCATGACTTTGCAAGCATGAAGCAGGATATTGCATTACCTATGGTTACAGTACATTATAGTCCTCCTTTATCTGACATTTTTGGTAATCATAGTTAAAACATTTTGCAGCAAGTGGTGCACTGCGCAAACATGAGGAAAAAATTAAAATTATAGCAATCTGACACACCCCCTGATGCATTTGGACATTCACAGTGCATACATCACCCATTATATGTGTGTTGTGACCTTTTCAGGGGAATTCTGTCCATATTTCTGGACTTTTAAATCCCGTTGCTTCTGTCTAGACTCTTGTATGCAGAAATTTTCTGCGTACCCTACCAACATGGGCACAGAGTCTACATGGTAGTATTTAAGGTTGCTGGCTCACTCCACCATGTTGTTTTGCTTCATTAGCATTAATTTCAGCTACTTATGTTGAAATTTGCATTCCACAAAAGTTTCCGTAATTGCATGTTAGTATGTGTACTTGCACATCTCTACACAGAGTTTACTGAATCGAAAAATCACTGTGCCCATGTTCACATCGTGCCATGACATGCACACAGAAAAAAATGACCATGTTAGCTTTATTGAATTTCCCCCCCATTATGTTGTTAAACTGATGCAGGTAATGCAAATGAGGGACACTGCTAGGCCTGGCTGTTACATTACTCAAGTCTTCAAGCCAATCACATTGGTCATGCAGATTAGGAGTTAACCAGATGACCAGTACTTTGTTTCACTTCAATTGAGATGTGTCATACCTTTTGTCCTCCAATTACACACAACATTCTGGGCCGTCTCCTTTTCCCACCTCCATTCAGAAAGCTGTGAAATATCTCTTCTTTGCTTTACCTCTCTGGTCAAACAATATAAACTAAACCAGAAAAATGCACTCTTCAGATATGTCTGTTGATCTGTGGAAGCCCGGTGTATCTTGGGTTCATCAAACTGATTGAACAATTGCCTACTTGGGTGTTTTCTGCAATAAAAAGTGGATAACTTTAAGAATCAAACACTTGGAATTTGTTGTTCACAAAAGAAATTTGCTAAGTTATATCTTTAAAGTAGTGAAAGAGCTCTACTGCATGTGCCTCTCCATCCATCTATCCATCCATCCATCCATCCATGCATCCATCCATCACCCCCTTTTCCCCTCTTTCTACATGGGATCAGGGTGCACTTCAGCACTGACAATCATCTAGAGTCAAGGTTCACACTGCTGGGTGGCTAAGCCTGCCATGGCTCTTCTTCCATACCACACATACACACGCACACTCACACCTATATCCAACTGAGAGTGTGCAATCCACCTACTACACATCTTGGGACTGTGGGAAAAAACAGAGCTCCTGGAGGAAGCCCACACAAACACAGAGGGTATATACAGACTTCACATAGAAGGCACCTCAGCTGAGAAATGAATCAGGGAACCTCTTGCTGTGAGGTGACAATGCTAACTGCTGTACCACTGTGCCACCCCTATTGTATGTCAATAGATTTTCCTTTGGATCTGTTATCTTCCACATTCTGGGATGTATTAAAACATTATCTTCATTTATGACTGAAGGAGCTAACACAAAGGAAATTAAAAACAGAACGGAAGAAGAATTTTAGAGAAAATCAAGATAAATTAAATAATGTGGTAATGCATACATAAAATGAGGCTGAGGATGGGTAAAAATTTGGGTATATATCATAACATCGAAATGAATGAATCTCGAATGACCATTTTACATAATCCAAGAGTGAGCAGGTCAATATTAGCAGCATTTGCACAAATTTGGCAGCAAGCAATTAATAATTATTATTATCTTGTAGGACTACTTTAGTAAGAATTTTACAGCAAATACAATGAGGGTCAAGAAGTACATTACCAATCATGTACAAATGAGCAGGAAGAGGAAATATAAATACATTAGATAAAGCAAGCATCTGAGTAAGCAACTATTAGTCATCCACACTGTCTATCAGATATATGGGCCACCATAAGTCACAAAACAAAATGTGCAAAGGACAGCACACAGTCATCATCACCTACACAGGATGGGGAGTTTAGAGGACAACAAGCATGACAAAAAAGCAATGAGTATGTACAACTAAGGAACAAGTTTTCAGCAAGTCCAGAAGCAACAGATTTATTTATATTATTCTATAGTAATGTTTATATAATGTGTGTGTATGTGATGTGTTATGGACAAGATGAGTTTTAACATTTGTGGGCCTGCATGAAAACAATCAAAGTGCTTGTACTAGCATTACATCCTGGCATGTCAGACAGGTGTGAGCCATTCATGCTAGAGTAATCAGTTCATTGTTGTTACCCCCATCCATGAGAACTACTTCTGCCAGGAGCTGCACTGCTAGTTCCATGGCCCAGGCTAGAAGTTGGAGTGCTATCTGAAAATGAACAATGCCTTTTGGATGAGTTGTCATCATAACTACATCCACAACCATGACCATGATAACATGGTCCACCACTTCTAGGTGTGGACACATCAATCACTGATGGAGCAGTGAAAGTAATGCCACTATGGGAGTAGCATCTGGCATGGCCACATCAGCTAACACCTGCTGATGTAGCAGCTCTCTGGCTACATGGATGCAGGCCATCCCCAGCAGATGTTCCATTATAGACATTGTCAGATCCAGTGTGTCTTTCATCCTGTCCAAGGAGCCACCCACATGGTTCAGACCATATCACACATCAGAATGCACAACATGCAATATTTGGACTATCTCTTCTGAGGCCCTGATGGAACATACCTTTGCCTCCATGATGGCCCTAGATGTAAATTGCATGACATCTACTGACACACCAACATCAGGAGGATGGTGAACAGCAGGCCTTCTTGAAGCACTTCTACCAATACCCCTGTGTGGTATGCTACCTCATGAGGGCTAGTGCAATACTCAGCCAGTTCTGCAGCTGATGTACCCGCAACACCCTGATCAACTGTGCCACGCTCAACATGTCCTTTGTCTGATGGCTCCTAGTGATGGGTATATGTAGGCATATTGACTGTATCCAAAAAAATTGCAGGGGATGTGGGAACTACAATCTCAGAGTTAGACTGACCCTCTGCATCCCCAGACTGTGCCTTTTCATCACCACCACCATCATCAGAGACTACTAAGGACAGTTGGCCTTGTATTATTCTATGAAATAAATGCATGAAAAAAATTAAGCCAAACCCATTGACTTAAAATGAAAAGTAATAAAACATTATGCTTCCTTCCAGTACTTCTCAAATTATACTAATAGAAAAATGAATGCAGACAAATACAGACTTACCTTCTAATGCATTACACAGCTGATTGATTACAGGAAGTTGGACAGTAATTTGAAATATGTTGAAAGAACATTCAAACAATGAATGCAGTACTATCTTCCACTCATATGTGAAACTGAATAACTAAAATGTAGCATCTTGACAAGTATGCACTCCTCAGATGAGACATGTACAATGTAGTAGCTTTCTTTAATGCCAAAATGCAAGTATACTCAAGGGGAAAATGTACGTATTTTATTAAACCTTAGAATGTAAAATAAACTTTTCTTCACATTTTATAATATACTTTAATGGGTAGAGGTAATTAGGAATAATTTCTGGATGTTATTAATGGTTCACTGTCATGGATAAAGTGTCTGGTTTATAGATTTGTGTCAAGACCACTTCGAATATTAATAATTACCCTAGAACTCCCTGATTAGTAGGAGTGACTGGAGAAGTGACTACAGAAAACAAGCATCCTTTCATTTTCAAATGTTCTGTATCAGTTTTTTTTAGATTTAAATTGACATATTGCAATTGTTTATTTAACGAGTTAGCCTATTATGCATAAATGCTGCTTTTCAGAAAGATGACTCTAAGTAAGACCCAAATGAATATTGGACACTGAGGAAAACAAGCCCAGGACTATGGAATTTAGTTCATTAACAAATCAACTTAAATATTCTGCAGTAAGTGAGCTAGTATAGAACTATTTTTGTATATCTGAAATAGATCTTGGCAAAATGTCCACCATTTTGATTTCGGAAGTCCTTGAGTTATAGTTTTTTTCTTGTATGTATCTTAAAGATATCCAAGTGCTCAAAATAGTTTTACTTCTCTTCCTTCTTAATCTAAGATTAAAGTGACAGAATGCATTTGCATTTCCTGCCGAGTTGTTCCTGAGTAACTTTGGCTCGGACTCCTTGAGGAAGAGGAATAAAGCCTTGACTGTGCCCCAGACAATCCGTATTTAACTAGCCGTGTGAGCACTGCAGGGACCCTGGGGGGAGGCAGCCTAGGCTCACTCTAATACCAGCATTAAGAACCTGGTGAGTTTCAGGCTGCAAACAGCATACTTCTTGCATATCCAAAGGCAGCTGGAGCAGAGCTTCTGAGGCTGCTGTTATGTGGAAGAATTAGGGCTCACTCCCTGGTAGTAGTGTGACACTGTACCAGCATCTTCAGTTTCTTTACCATCCCTAGATGTGGGCCAGCTACAGTCTGGGAGAGGCTAATGCAGGTTGAGTAAACACAGTAAATGAGGAGAAGACATGGTGACAGCTGACAGTCAGCTGTAGAGACCTAAAGAATATAAACATTTTTTCCTGAGTCACTGCATTGGTATAGTGACTAGCAGAGTGCCGCTTGAGTAGACTAGATGGCATATGTGGGCTGCTTCCTGCAGACAGGATCTGAAGAGGGGGAGTTAGACAAGAAGCTTCTACCTGTCAGGGATGGTAGGGACTCCAGCTGTTAGGTCATGGGATGTTAGGCTAAGGTGACTGGAAGCTGGAGACAGTTGCACACATGTACATAGCACGAGAAATGCAGATCACAGCCTGGACACAGCAGATATGCTTAATTGTCACAAAACTAGGACAGGTAGCCGGCATGACATAGAGGGAGAGGGCAGTCAGTCATCATGATCATGTCCAAGATGCCAATACTGTGTAAATCTCTGTGTTGAAGAATGCAGGTGACCTACTAACTGTGTATACATGAAGACAGAAAATTAAATCTAATTTTACAAATACTGCATGCTTTATTGGAAACAAACTACTGCAGTGTATGATACAGTAAAGTGTGCCATAATATTTTGTAGAAATGGTGGACAGTAGCAAGAAATTGAGATTTCTCATATAGTCTTCCTTTTGTAGGAGTACATTCCTTACGTAACATCCTGTAGCCACATATATCTTCCTGTGATGATTCATAGGCATTTCCTGCAATGCCATCTGTGTCCTGGAGTCTGTTATGGTCCGCTCTTGCTGAGAAACCACCAGTGACTCTGACAAACACACATTGTGATACTTAAGCAGTACCTTGACGTAGCAGTGCCATGCTACAACCTGGATGTTAATAAGGGGCATGTCCATATTGTTCAGGTCACACACATTTCAAAACCTGAGAAGATGGCAGGTGTTTCACCTTATCTGTACTAGAGGAGTACTGCTTAGGGCAGTCATATAAATAGTGATGGTTTATGAAATTCAACAGTTTGTAGCCATTGTTAGGCATCTCTGCAGCTATGTCCCCAAATGCAGATACCACTCTATTCAGTGGAAGGAACACCAGGGATATTGTCATCCAACTGTACAGTGAAAATGTGACATCAGTATTACACTGTGTCCCTAGGTGCTGCCTTTGTAATTAGTGCCGTATGATTTGTCCATAGTGGAAAAGGCAGTCTTTCATGGCCACCATTGGAAATGTATTTCTTCCTGCATGAATGACGACATGTTCAAAATTAGTGAAGATAACCTGAGTTGCCATGGTGATTCCTTAGTGCTGGGCCACATCATGCAACAATACCACATCCTACAACAAAGAAAATGTGATGAAATATGCTTTCTCTCTGCCCTGGGACATCAGACAGTGTGTAAATAGTACCACCCTGCAACTGGAAGCCATGCTACTGGTGGTATGGGCAGTGCACTGCTTTGGCAGACATCTGCATGAGTGGTGTACATTCTGTCAGAGAGCAGCATCATGGAGCTGCACAGGTCTAACATATTCATGTTTGCGCTGAGGAAAGGGATGGTTGTTCTGTCCAATGTACACAGGGTACCTCTCTAACATGATGTGTATGTGAGAGTAGATGGTGGCTGTGGCTCTGCCACATTGGCTTGTTGTCATACTTAACAAATTATGGCCCAACAAAGGGTGTTACAGCATGCCATATTCTGCCCAGCTTCCTTATCAACCTTCTCCACTACATATTAAATAATATGGCTTAGGACATCAGTCTTCTCCATCATACCCTCCCATAGTTCCACCACCACTGCTAGTTCTGTTGTCTTTGGTACATGATGGTGACTTCCTGCCTTGATCAGCACTTATTCATCCTACTGTTGTCTGTCGAATGCTGTGTCATATGTTCATAAGTTGGTAATAGGCTAACTGCCCTTGCGGGACATTTTAAGCCTACACAATCATCTCATTTGTTGCTTAAAATGAACCTATCCTATTAGAATTTAGATTCACCTAATCCCTTCCAAGATTTACTTTCATATATATTTGTTTGTTGGTAATTACTATATCAAAACATATATATTTGAAGGGAACCCATGCATAAGGATAAAGTATATAGGAGCTGCCTCTGTTCCTCCATATCTTCTCCTTTTTGGTATGCACACTCAGTTGTTCATTGTGACAGTGACATGCTCTAGGTGATGCAAGTAACCTTCTAAACTTGGTATACTGTTCTCCTTTAGGCTAGATATATACCTATACCTCTTAACTGTACAGATTTTCACAAAATGTCCTGATTTTTGCCTCATATTTTTGGTCTGTTTTTTTATAAAATTGTGTTTTTTTCTGGCAAATTAGTGGCAAATCATTAAAGAATGATGTTAGAAAATAATGACAGACATTTGAGTTTCAGACTTCATACCCTCCTGAAACTTCATGCTAATGCAAAACCTGTTATTCTATCAAATGTTTAAGTTTGTAAGAGCAATATTTAAAAACTGTCCCTATTTTTGGGCCTTTGCCCAACTTTTAGTCATCCCTTTCTCCAGATTTTTTGCTCTATGAGGTGGAGAGGTAAGTATGCACCTATATTTGACACTCATCTCTCTGGGTGCATATCTCAAGGAGTCCCTGTCACTATATGCAAAACTACTAGATGTGAGTCTGTTATCCATAGCAACATTATTTGCACAATGTCCCATGTCCTTTAAACCCTGGTATGTACTATTGCTAGGCAACAGGATGTTATGCTGCCTGCCAGTGCTAGAAGAGTACAGCATGTTGCATGTATGCTTTGCTTTTAGTCCCTTTCACAGCTGCATTCATTTAGAGGTGTTTGTTTGCTGCTTACCTATCTCATGGCAATCTCCCCACAGCATTTGGCTAATCAGTATGTTGTTGTTCACTGATATTACCAGAATTCTGTATCTGATCCTGTATCCGTATCTGAATCTGTATCTGTATCTGTAACTGTATTTGTATCAGCATTCGTATCTGTAACTACATTTGTATCTATACCTGTATCTGTAACTATATTTGTATATATATCTCTGCGTCGGTCTCTATATCTGAATTTCTCTCTCTCTCTCTCTCTCTCTCTCTCTGTAACTGTATCTGTATCTCTGTCTCTGCCTGTAGCTGTATCTGTACCTCTGTCTGTATCTGTATATCTGTATTTATATTTTTGTCTTTATCTGTATATGTTTCTCTGTCTGTAACTGTATCTGCGTATGTAACTGTATTGCTCTGTCTTTATCTGTATCCGTCTGTATCTGTATCTTTATTTATTTATTTATTTTGATATTTGTTGACTGGGTTAGTCCGACTGAGCAACAGCCCCTTTTCATCAAAGGCACAAGGAGAAAAGCTCCACAAAAAATAAACACTTATAGATATTTTGACAATACCATACAAAGTGAAAAATCAAAAGCAAATGACGTGTATTTACATTGCAGACAATAAACTAAATTACAATACTTTTACATAGAAGAATTTAAGAAGAAAGTTAATTCATTACTGCATTACAAAATGTTTGAAATCAACCCTGATATTTGGAGTTAAGGAACTCAATGGAGACAGGTAGGCATACAGAGAGAAATATGTTTGGAGGAAGTAGCTGGAGGAGAAATGGAGGGGAGGGTAGATTAAGTTGGGTTAGAGCATAGGTAGGACCAAGAGTTTAACAGGCTTTCTTTGAGGAATTTTTTGAAGGAGTTAGTGTTAGGGATAGTTCTTAGACAAAAGGGTAGATTTATTTATTTATTTATTTATTTTTTTACATTTGTTGACCGGGACAGTCCAACTAGATACATGTCCATTTTCAGTGGAGGCCCAGGGAGAAAGGCTCCAAGGTAGAACATACAGTAAAAATCACAAAATTATTACAAGTTACACACAGTTTACTAGATCCAGTTGAGCAAGCAGGTAATATAATCATACATTTTTAAAATAGTGTTGACAAATTGACTAGGCAATGTAACATGATTACAGACTATAGAGGAGGATCTAGTCAGGTTTTGAACAAGGACATAGCCAGTGAGTTTTAAAGTATAGCTTGAGCCTTTTTTGAACTGAGTAAGAGAGGGTTCAAGAGTAAGATCAGCAGGAAGAGAGTTCCAAGTTTTGCCAACAGAGTTAGCAAACAGAGAGTCCCCAGCAGAGTTGTTGATTTTGGATGTTTGAACTAGTAGTTTATTAGAAGAGTGAAGTGACCTCAGGCTGCTATAAGGGTTGATGATATTTTTAAGTTCAGGTGTATTATCAGGGTGGTTGAGAACTTTATGGGCAATTATAAGCTGGCTGTACTGAAGTAGGCTAGGCCATTCTAGCCACTCCAGAAGATTTAGGTTGTGACAGTGGTGGGTCCTATAGGCCGTGCCTGTTGCAAATCTAGCAGTATGGTTATAACAGCTGGAGAGTTTGCTAAGATCAGATTTGTTCAAATTAGTGAGTAGAGGGGAGGCATAGAGAAGAGTGGAGAGTAGATGGGAATGAGCAATAGCAGTCCTAGCAAATGGAGTAAGGAAAGGTTTGATCTTACATAGGGAGCCAAGGTTTTTGTTAATGGTTTTGATAGTTTGACATGGATATCAAATCTGAGGGTGTTGTCTATTGTGATGCCTAAGAGTTTAGTTTGCACATCTGGGGAAAGAGTAGTGAGGATTATTTACAAGTGGGGGAGAAAATAAGCAACTTTGTTTTGTTAGGGTTTAATATCAGCTGACAGTTAGAGAACCAGTTTTCAACTGTATTGAAAATATTCTGGGTTAATGTCATTAGATCTGTCAGGGAGGTGGCTAAACAAATCAAGGTGGAGTCATCCGCATATTGGATATAGGTAGCATTTGGGATGACAGTGGGAAGGTCATTTATAAAGAGTGAGAAAAGAAGGGGTCCTAGTATGGAGCCCTGGGGGACACCTAGGGTGACGGGTAGACGGGTTGATAGTTTGTCCTACCATAGGATGGCTTGTTGTCTACCACACAGGTAGGATTGGAACCATTAAAGCGCATGGCTATTTAGTGAGAATGCCTTAAGGGTGTGCATATGTATTTGGTGGTTGACCATATTGAAGGCCTTGGAGAGATTTAAAAAGAGGGCTGAGGAAAGCTTGCTATTATTTCAGTTATGGTTTATGGTGCTAGAGAAGGATAGGAGGGCTGAGGTGGTACTGTGGTGTGGCTTAAAACTGTGCTGAGAGTTAGCCAACAGCTTATTCTGGGTAAAATAATGAATAAGTTGTTTATGGACACACTTCTTCATAATTTTAGCCAATGGTGACAGAATAGCTATGGGTCTAAAGTTTAACAGCTTGAAGGAGTTGCCTCCTTTATGGAGTGGTATTACATGAGATATTTTCCAAATGGAGGGGATGGTGGCTTCAGATAAGGTTCTGTTGATTATGATGGAGATGGGGTATGCTATGGCATCTGCTGCTTTTTGCATATACTCTGGTGGGAGGAGATCAGCTGCTTAAGTAGTTGACTTTAATTTCTTAATTAGAGATCTGATAAGTGATGTAGAAACAGACTGAAAGCTAAAGGAGACTGGGGTGTTGGCTGTGGCAGAATTTGGGTTGGAGCAGCTGGGTGCCAGCTGGCTGGCTAGGGATTGGATAGTCTCTGTGAAGAAACTATTGAAGGTATTTGCAATATTGTCTGGGGATTTATGGTTGGAAGTTGACGGGGTAGGAGTGGAGGACTGTCCTGGGTGAAGAAGTCTGTTTATTCCTGCCCAAAACTTTTGAGGTTTGTTGTGATGTTTTTGTTGAAGATGGTAGTAGAAGTTTCTTTTGTCTAGTATAATAGATTTTTTTGTGTGATTCCTTAACTGTCAGTATCTGAGTTGATCTAGTGGGTCTTTTGTGGCATGCCATTTGTCCCATGCCTTATTTCTAGCTATAATTTTAGATTTGATCTCTTTTGAGAGCCACGGGGCAGTTTCTGTTTTGGTTCTAATGGAGTGAGCAGGAGCATGAGAATCAAGAATAGTAAGAAATATGGAATTAAAGTATTTACCCTACCGCATCGTCCAGTGAAAGGGGCTTTAGGATTGACCAATTGCAAGCTTTAAGTTCATTTTGAAAATTGGTGGAGTTGAAGTTCTTATTATTTCTGATGGTTTTAAAGGTGGTCTTGTGGGGGATGTCCACCTTGTGCTTGATAATGTGCATACGTAAATGGTCACTTAGGTCATCTAGGAGGGAACCTGACTTGTACATATAGGGGTGGCTGTTGATAAGTGTCCAATTTAGGATACTGTCTTTGTTATTGGGTTTGCCTATCCTGGTGGGGGAGGATATGAGCTGCATAAAACCATGTAGGTTGACATGCGTTGTAGGAGATTTCGAGGAACAGGTGTTCCAATCAATGTTAAAGTCTCCGAGCACCATAGTTTCTTGGGGATAGGTACTGGATAACCAGTGGAGGATGTCCTTTAGGGTGTTTGTATTATTACTTGGGGGAATGTAAATGCAGACAATGTTTATGCATTTGTTATTGTTAATCTGTAGTTTGGTAATAAGAATTTCTGCATTATTAAACTGGGGTAGTTGTAGGGAGACTGTAGTAACATCTAGTGTATTTTTATAGAGTACAGCTACCCCACCACCCTTCCTAGTAGTAAAATCTAATCTAAGTATGTCGCATCCTGGTGGTAATACCTCATTGTCTTTAGTTAACGGTTTTAGCCAGGTCTCCGTAAGACATACTACATCAGGGGAGTAAACTGCTAAGAGGGCATGCAGATTATAGACCTTATTGTTTATGCCTCTGATATTTAGTTGGCAGGTCAGGAGAAAATTAGGGAGCCTATTAGCTAGTGTTATGTTAGAAGAAATATAAGTTTGGGAATTGGAATTAGCAGGTGGAGATGGGCCAGGGATTGAGTGGAGGTCTCCATCCATTGTCAGGCTGAGTATGAGTTTCATAATTTTGTTTATACATTTTTGGTAATGTTTAGTTTTGGGGATGATATACCTGGGTCTAATAGGATGGTAGTTTTTAGGAATGGTGGGGTCAGATATGTGGGGAATTATGAAGTGGTCAGTATTGTTTGATATTGATGTAGTGATAGTTTGGGATTTTGGGTAGTGGAAACCTAGGTAGGGCGTATTTTCATAGGGGGTGAGAGATATGGAATGAGTAACAGAGGTAACAGTGAAAACAGTAGCAGTATTTTGAGGGATATCATAGTGCCTGGCTGGGGCATTACGTTGGAACTGTATTTGGAGCAGGAGGAAATTAATTAATTAATTTATTTATTTATTTGCAGTTGGTTTACCAGGATAGTCCATTGGGCCAAGATGAACCCATTTTCAATGGAGTCCTGGGAGAAAAGCTCCAAAAACAAGCAAGGTTACAATAGGTTTTAGATTACAATTTTTACAAATGTTACAGACTAGAGCAAACATTACAAATAGTACAGATTAGTGAAGAACATTACGGATGACACAGACTAGTAAAAAAGGAACATTACGGTATAAATACTGAGAAGCCATTACATGTTAGGAAGCTTGCACTTAAGAGGTACATTCTAATACATTCTTTGTAAATAGCTTAGTAAGTACAAGGGGAGGATGTATGAGTTAGGAGAGAAAGTAAATGGAAATTGCCAGTATAAAGAGGGGGAGAGAAAAGAAAATGAAAATTGCCAGTGTAAGTTATGTGGGGTGGGAGCAGGAGCATTCCCACTGTGATACTAGATGTGAGTGAAGAGATTTTTTGAATATAAAGCGGTTAGAGGTGGTATGAATGGATGGTGGTAGAGAGTTCCAGAGGTGTGCTAGACCATAGGATAGGAGATTTGTACCTGGGGACGAGTTGGTTTGTACAATTCTATTAGGTTTTGGTTGTTAGACCTTAGTACTCTATCAGGTAGATGCATTTTAAAGGCAAAGGAAAGGGAGGGACAGAGGGAGGGGTTCAAAATGAGCTTATGTGCAAGAGTAAGTTAAGTAGAGGTGAGATGATTGGGTAGTTCTAGCCATTTTAGTTTGTGGAGAAAAGAACAGTGGTGGGTGGAGGACTTATGGCTGGTAGCGAACTTGGCAATTTTGTTGTAGCAAGAGGAGAGTTGTGTTTTAAGGGAAGATTGTAGATTAGTTAGGGGTGGAGCTCCATAGAGAAGGGAGGGGATAAGAAATGAGGTAGAGAGAGTGATTTTAGTGGAGGGTGTAATATAACGATTTTGTCAGTAGAGCATGGCTAGTTTTTGATGGGTTTTTTTGATATTTAGTTGGAGGTGGGAATTGAATTTAAGCTGACTGTCAATTTGGACCCCTAGTAACTTGGCCTCTGACATCAGTTCCAGAGATGTGTTGTTATGGCTAGTGATAGAGAATGTGTTTGTATTGAAAGAGGTGACTTTAGAGGGAGTAAATACCATTAACTTAGTTTTAGAGGCATTAAGTGCTAGGTGATTTTTTTTCATCCATTGTTCAGTGGTTGAGAATACATCTTGTGTAAGCTTTAGGAGTGTAGGGATGGATGTGGCAGAACAGATAATAGTTGAATCATCTGCATATTGGATGATATTTGAGAAAGGGATGGAATTGCGGAAGTCGTTTATAAATATATTAAAGAGGAGGGGACCCAGTATGGAACCTTGGAGAACTCAAGTTGGGGTATTAAGGAATGAGGAGGTGGCCTTTTTCCATTTTACTGCTTGATATCTATTAGATAAGTAGCTGGAGAACCAGTTCAGAGAGGAAGGTGATAGGTTAAGCTTAGAGAGTTTAGTTAGAAGTATGTTGTGAGAGATAGTGTCAAAGGCCTTAGAGAGGTCAAGTAGTAGGGTAGAAACAATATGACCAGAGTCCCGGGCTTTATTTACAGTTTCCAGGAAGGAGAGGAGGGCTGTCATAGTGCTGTGACATGGTCTAAGTCCATGTTGTGTGGGAGTTAGTAGGTGATTGTCTAAGAGATGTGGTAGGAGTTGTAGTTGGATACACTTTTTTAGGAGTTTAGAGATGGGAGACAGGATAGCGACGGGACGGAAATTAGTAACATTGTTATTATTGCCGCCTTTATGTAAAGGTATGATAAAAGCCTTTTTCCAAATTTGGGGTACTATGCTTTCTTGGATAGAGCGGTTGATTAGAATGCTAATAGGGTAGGCAATGACTTCGGCAGCTATGCTAAGAAAGTGTGAAGGAATGTTATCTGGAGCATTAGAGCATGGATTCAGTTTCTGAAGGAGTTTTTTTATGGTAGATGTGGGTATAGGTTTTAATGAGAAAGGTGGGGGATGGGAGGAGGGGGTATTTGAGGGTGATGATGATGGAGAAGAAATGAGAATAGAAGTAGAAGTGGAGGGTAGAGTGTTAGTAGAGGAGGATGGGGGTGAATTAGAAGTGGAGGGTAGAGTGTTAGTAGAGGAGGATGGGGTGAAGTGGAGAGTGTGGTGATGTTAGAGAATGATGAGGTTAGTTTGGAAATAGAATCAATGAAAAAAGAGTTAAATTGTGTAGCCAAATCTATGTTGGGAGCATTGGGGTCTGGGGTGGGGTTGTCTGTTTTGCTGGGATTAAGGAGGGTGGAGATTCCTTTCCAGAATTTCTGAGGGTTTGTTTTATTGTTGTTTTGGAGTATGGAGAAGTAATTTTGTCGATCAGTGGTGATGAGATGTTTTACTTTATTTCTAAGTGTTTTGCATTCATTATGGATGGGGGGAGTCCTATTTTTCTGGTAATGTGCCCAGACTTTATCTCTGTATCGCATGAAGACTAGGAAGATTAATGGCAGGTAGGGGAGTGGTTTGATCTAGGAGGTTATCTTTGATAGGTTATAGTGGTTATCTTTGATAGGTTATAGCGGAGGGGTTGTGGTTTGTAGAGCTTTAAATTTAGCACCACTTGGGGCGGGTTGGCAAGTAGGGGGGTAGTTTGATCTAGGAGGTTATCTTTGATAGATTATAGTGGAGGGGAAGTGGGTCCCAACCAAACCACGAGGTACCTGATTTCTCTGCATGCAAGGTAAGTAACTGTAAAATGTTATATTTTTATTTCTCTAGTTTTATACTGCAGATGTTATATTTTATTTCTCTAGTATTATAATGGAGATTGATAGTACACACTTGGGGAGGTAAAGAAGATTATATTTGCCACTAGTAGCTCTTTAAGTAGCCACCAAATAACTAACTAAAAACAACACTAAGAAATTCCTGAGGTCTAATGATTCCAAGCTTTTGCAACAGTGTGATTGTAGAGAATTTTACCTATATTTTTATTGGGCTTGTGGATTTCTAATAGTATCTGTATCTCTCTCTCTATCTGTATATCTGTATCTGTATTTGCATTAATATCTGTATCTCTGTCTGTATCTGTATCTGTATATGTAACTTTATATCTGTAGCTGTATCCATATCCATATCTGTATGTGTATCTGCATCTCTACTGTATATCTGTATTTGTATTTTTATCTGTATCTGTATCTCTGTCTGTATCTGTAACTGCATATGTAACTGTATCTGTATCTATATCTGTATTTGTATCTCTTTCTCTGTATGTATATGTATATTTGTATCTGTATCTGTATATGTATTTGCATCTATATCTCTATCTGTATATCTGTATATGTATTTGTAGTTTTATCTGTATCTCTGTCTGTATCTGTATCTGTACATGTAACTGTATCTATATCCATATTTGTATCTGTATCTGTATATCTGTGTCTTTATTTGTATTTTTATCTGTATCTGTATATGTAACTGTATCTGTATCTCTGTCTCTATCTGTATAGTTATATCTGTATCTGTATCTCTGTTTGTATCTGTATATGTAATTGTATCTATATCTATACCTGTATATGTATATATATCCATATCTGTAACTGTATCTGTATCTCTATCCTATGTGCATCTGTATCTCTGTATCTGTATCTGCATATGTCAATGTATCTATATCTATATCAATATCTGTATCTGTATCTCTATCTGTATATATGTATCTGTGTTTGTATTTTCTGTATCTGTATCTCTATATATGTATGTGTATCTATATCCATATCTCTGTATCTATATCCGTATCTGTATCTGTATGTGTATCCGTATTTGTATCTATATCCATATCTGTATCTGTATCTGTATGTGTATCCATATTTGCATCTGTATCTATATCTGCATCTGTATCTCTGTATCTGTATGTGTATCTATATCCATATCTGTGGTTGTATCTGTATCTGTATCTGTATCTATATCTGTATCTGTATCTGCATCTGTATCCATATCTGTATCTGTATCCGTATCCATATCTATATCCATATCCATATCCGTATCCATATCTGTATCCATATCTGTATCTGTATCTGTATCTCTATATGTAACTGTATCTGTAGCTATACCTCTATCTATATCCGTATCTGTAACTGTATCTGTATCCGTATCTGTATCTGTACTTGTATCCACCTATTTTGAGTAAGCTGACACACAGGCTAAGTGAATCCTCCTCATGGTCTCACTAGTCCTATGGCCAGGTCTGGAGTGCACAGATTTTATTACTTAAAGAAGGTACAGTGTTTGAAATATTTTCTACTCATTTCACTTCCATAGAGGACTACTTTTCAAAGCAAATATTCTCAGTAAACAATTCAGCGGCACTCACCATATAATAGCTTTTGAAGAAATTTGATATTTTATTCCTATTTAGCATCTTTTTTTTTGAAAATTAGCAAATTTGCTTAAATCTTTTGGAAGTTTGGAAGTATTACACTCTCTGCGCATGAAACAATACATTGGTACTTCAGCATTAATTGTTTGATGGCTTTAAGTGCAAGTTTGAGCTTTGTTATCCATTTACCACTGTCTCATGATCACTGCATTGAAAAATCTGTTATGCAAGACATTTACCATGAGAAGAAATTCCACAACTTTATTTTGTATGGAGTGTTGACACAAGGATGAATGACTTCCAGTTAAGTAAGGGTCACTCCCTGTTTTCTTATACAATAAGTATGTGCACCTGTTACATAAACAAGGCCACATTCTTTACAATTTGACTGACTTGACATATTATTAGTATGATCAGTATGGCCAACATTCTGCAGTATCAATAGTTGAGCAGTTATATAAAAATAATGATTCACAAGCTTTCATACGCACTACAGATGAAAGTTTAGTTACTTACCTATTTAGTGTGAATGAGTCACTTTTAAACAGAAATCACTTTAATGTGGTTAGTAGCAGTGAAGTGACTTACCTCATTACCTCCAGTACAGCTCTTTTGAGTGTGTACTTTGAACTCCCAGTGGGTATGGCTTGAGCCTTTAAAAAATGAAGTTATCACCTTACAGTTTAAACAAATATTCATATCTCTGGAACCATATGTGTTATTAGAAAACTGTAAACAGCAAACTATTCAGGATAAATTAATCTTTACAATGGTGGCATTCATTCAGTTCAATACTTTAAACTGAATTTTCTAAGCCAAAATCAAGGCTGTAAATATTATTTTTTCTAATGTTATATAAACAGCTTATGATTTCTCAATAACTATTCAAGCAAGACATATACTGCCAGCAGAATTTTCTTCATACAGCTGCAACCTCTCAAATGAGGCTATGCAGTTATGTATGAGTTTTCTGAATGTTGAGATATTTAGAGAAATATGAAAATTACTGTGATACAAATAGTGTAAAAAATAATATTCAACATCTCTTTAGCTGCATTACACAGAGGCCAAATATCAATACAAGTGTGTTTGCCATCATCTGTGCTTTATGATGAAATCTTCTGATGCCTTGTATGTAGCATGGTTTTGGAACTAATAAAGCAAATATGGACAAGGTATATTTGACGCCTAGAGGCATCAGTAGGAGTTAACTGCAGAAATGCCTCGAGGCACACTCAGCTGCAATGAGTTAACAGCAGTGCAGTCTGCAGTTAAGACTCATTGATGGTGAAGTTAAACATTGCTGTCAGTATGATTAATGTTTATCTGCTGCACGTAGACAGTTATATTTCTGGGAGTGCAGCTAGTGTTCACATTTGAGATCCATGCAGGTTAGGGACCTCCGCTATGTTAGGAGCACCTCTGCAATGTGCAAGCTTCAGGGTTTCCTAATACACAATTCTGATGCTTATTGGATGAGTAACACTTTAGCACAGAGGTATGCAACTGACATATACCTTTTTGCTTTTAGCATGTTCACTGCATTATGTTTACATTTCCAACTACAAATTTGCTTCCTCCTCACCTGCATCACTTCTACTTTGATCTTTTGTTTTCAGCTGCTGCTTGCCTCTCGTATTTACTACTAAAATTTTTCACATTTGATTTTCTACTCTGCTAATGTTATTTACATATTGTATCAATTGTCTATGGCATTATCTACCTTCTGTGATTACTCTGTGTTTGTGAATTTCTTCTGTTTTCTTTTTTTGTGAATCTCTTCATCCAGGCTGTGCCCACAAATGGTCTATAATAATCAGTGTACTACTCCATTAAACAAACTAAACTAAACTAAAATAAATAAAATAAAATGAAAGAAGACAATGTTCATAAAGCTTTGCATCACATTTCACACATATTTGCAACAAAAGAATGTGCAAGGAAGGGGGTGTGGAGAAACATATTCAGAAGTACATAAAAAAATCACTGGTTTCCTTATTTTATTTATTTATTTTTATTTATTTATTTAACATTTGTTTGCCAGGATAGTCCGACTGGACAACAAGTGTCCGTTTTTAGAAGAGTCCTGGGGAGAAAAACTCCATAAGTTTACAGAGAGAAGAAAAATTTACAAAAGAGACATTACAGAGTAGCAGCATACAGACTGTAGACTTTACAGCCGTTAGTATACAATAAGAGGATATTCCCCATTTTGGTTGAAAATACAAGTGTACAAAATATACAATCAGAGTAGATAAGAGCCTGGTAGAGCATTGCAAGATATTTCACAAGTGAATAATACTATATAAATGTTTAAGTGATAAATATAAATATAAGCTACCAAAAGCACCTCTTCCACTCTGCTGCTGTGCGCATGAGTTTCAGTTATAGTTTGTTTATTAAAGATATGTAAGCAACACGCAGCACCTTATCATGTGGAATTAATAACACCTTTTGATGCTGCTGTTGTCAAGCACATGTTGTGCTTCTTTCCCTTTTTTTATCTGTACAAAGACAGTAACAGAGACGTCAGTACTACTGTGTGCAATACATATTAATGTCCACAGGCTTAGCAACCATATTTACTGATTGGAGCTGTAATGGTTCTACCACGTCTTCTTGAGTCCTTTTGAAAAGCAAAAATATTTATTATATTAAAGCATCAATTAATATCAACATTTTTATAATTCATACTTAGAATTAAACAACCATTAAAACAATTTACACTATATACAGTAAATATATACCATATAAATAACTGATAACCAACTACAAGATGTACTGGGATAAACAAAGTACTGTTTGTGTAAAATTAATCATCAGACAAGTTCATAGTTTCCAGTAACTGCTGAATTTTGACTCAAGGGTTGGAGTCAGTTGTTGATAATGACTTTTATTTTCTGATTACGTATTCTTTAGTAGATAATGTTCTTAACAACCAAGTGATAAATTCTTCAAATTTTGTAAGTTTGAAGATTTCCATTTTCTTGTAACATATTGCAGATTCAGCCAAATTGAAGCTTCGACACCCCTTATCAACTACCAAAAGCCCTGTTAATACTAACTTCATAGTCACACAACCATGGAGAATAATAAACAGCCAAAAACAAAAACATTGTCAGTGCACAAATAAGAACATGTCAGTAGTGATCATTTAGAAAATTACAACTGAGGTACAACAAAATGGAAAAATATATTCAACAAGTTCAAACCATGTCTAGTTAGTATTAAAAAACAGGACAAAGACTGTTGCAGCACAAAATCCAAGTAGACTTAGTACATTTAGATGCTGCAAGTTTATAGATCACACTCGATCCATCAAAGTTCTTATTAAGAGGGAATAAAGCTGCGTCTCCTAGTGAGTCAGTGAACTTGGGGAGCAGCTGGAGATAGTTTTTCCATTTAAAGAGTAAAAATATATTCCGATGTTTCAAGAGAAATCTGACTGAACTGCCTCTGCAATAAAACAGAGTAGTATGTGGGAAAGGTATATTTCTTGTTTTATTTTTGTAATATTATTTCTTGCTTGATTGCAGTGTTTATTTTTAGTGCAGTGTCCTAAAGTATTAACAAATCTGGTTGGGGGAACAAAACTGTCTGCTAATGAGTAATATGATTCAGAAGATTTATTACCAGTGAACTGAGGGAGGAGTTAGATGCCATTTGTTTCTATTTAAAAGGTTTTCTATAGAAATTTGGAAAGTGCCTCTTAAGTTGTGCAATTATGTTAGTTTAACCACAAACTTCTCTTATACTCTTCATTCATTGGATCTTATAGCAAGCACAATTATCTTTTTGAGGATTCATTCCCATTAAAATGATTGATTAATTTACCTTTCAATTGTATATCATAGACCTAGATCATTGAGTACCCACAGTTAACAGCAAATTGGTGAGTTCAACTATCCACACATAAACTGCGAAAGATTTCTTACCAACAATGAATATATTCAAGGATTTCTGGACTTTGTAAATGCCAAAGCACTTGACCAAATTGTGCCCCTACCCACCAGAGGTGTTAATCTTCTTGATTTTGCTCTCCCAAACATTTCTTTGAATTGTACTACCCAACTTGTTACCTCCAACAATCAAATTTCTTCATTTCACTGTGAGCATGTCTGTGAAAACCTGCTTTGTGGCCTCTGTACATGCAGGGATCACTCCAAAACTAATTCTTTACTATCAACTGATCTTATTGACAGTCACAAATAGTATAGCTCCTCAAAACACCTTGGTACTGAGGCTGCTGCCTACTGCTCTCTCACTCCCTGTTGGATAGATGCACTAAGGCATCATTAACAATCCAAAGTACACATCGTGGCAAGTTTAGAACTAAATCTGTATGGTGGAACTACTGCATCATCAAACTTTAAGATAAAAAGAAAAAGCTCCTGGTCATCATTAAAAATGCCGACTTCTTCATTATAAAAGGAATTAAAAACTGGTAAGTGATTCTCTTAAACTTATCACTAGGAAATGTGAGGCCAATTGTGAACTTAGAGCTGCAACTAATTAAAAAGATAATAGTAATGTCTTTGACTATATTAGGAAGATTAGAAGTAACCTATAATTCTGTACTGAACTTATCCTAAAGGGTATCTCCTTTTCTGACACCAAGGACATTGCTAATATTCCTGTGGACAAATTCTTTTCCAACTTAACGCTACCACCCTCCCATCTCCCCCTTCAACTCCCCCTCATACACACATCTCTCCTAAGATCAATTTGGACCAAATTCTTTTTGCTTTTCCAAAATTAAAAACACTGCTTCCATGGATCCTGATAATATCTCTGGTTGCCTGCTGAGAATTCTGTAGTCCTGTTTAGCAAAACCCCCTACATCAACTCTTCAACATGAGGCTCTCCACTGGTTGTATGCTTGTGGAGTGAAGAATTGCAGTTATGGTTCCCTTGCATAAAGGTTGTCCTTCTAATGACCCTAGGAATTGCAGGCCTTTTAGTGTGACTAGTATTATTTGTAAGGATTTGTAATACATTATAGTTGAACCAATAGGATGGTGCAGGGATGCAGTGGTTTGTGTTGTCACCTCACAGCAAGAGGTTCTCTGGTTCAATTCTCGGATGGGGTGCCTTTTGTATAGAGTCTGCATGTCCTCCCTGTGTTCATGTGAGGGTGCTCTGGTTTCCCCACACATTACAAAGACATGCATCTGGGGCATTTCCTCCTGGGCCTTCACTGAAAATTGGCTTGCCCAGAGTTGGACTTTCCCAATAAACACATTAAATAAATAAAATAAATAATGATACAGCTGACCTTATATCCCTGGAGACACATCAGTTTGGCTTTGTAAAAGGTAGATCATTTCTGCTTAACCTGGATATGAGGTCCTTGAAAGGGTTACTGAGGCCACAGATAAGGAGCATACAGTCAACACAATATGTAAAACAGTTGCTAATATATACACCCTATCAGCACGGAGCATTACAATGATCAGGTTTTTGCTAAACAAAAATATATATATATATTTTTTTTTTATTTACTTTTAAACTGTAGCAAGCAGTCAGTATAGATTAGACCACAAACAGAGTGCTGCAGCAGTCAGATTTGACCACAAATGTAATACCAGCTTTTAAAAATCGACATTACATTAAAGAGTAATAGGGAGTGGCTGATTGCACCCACCCCAATACCTTGTGCCCAGGATCATTGTCCCTATCACCATGCCCTAGCTACGCTACTGATCTAAACCTTACCAAGGCCTTTGACACTATCTCTCCCAGTTCAACATTAGCTCATACATAGTTCATAGGATTGGTAATTGGCTGTTTGGCAGAACCCATACCATTAAAGTCATAGGTATTTGCTTTAGATAGAAAAATGTCTCTGTTGGTGTCTCACAAGTCTCTGTCCTATAACCCCTTCTCTTGGTATATATTTCTGTGATATAAAAATCAATAACAAGGGACTTTGGCTAGCCAAGTTTGCTGATACAACCTGGAGGTAGTTATTAAGTCATATCATGATACTCAAATTCTCCATACAGACTCCTGAGGGGTGATCTCTGCTTAATTGTCTGTGTCATGTATGATCCAGCACTCTTTGAACTCCTTCACCTAAATAAAAAAATACTAAATCAAAGACCTATTGTAGAAACCTAAACTTACACTATCACAAGACCAGATGGCATGATAGATACCTAACCCAACATATACCTCATTTCTGGAACAGGCTACCCTTACCTATCAAGCAGAGTATTTCCTTAGCAGCCTTTAAAATCTGTCTTGATAACTGGATGGGTGATAGCAAGTTTTCATCATAAATATGTGGAGAGTGTCTACCTAATTGGGGGTGGTACAAGTTTCTTACCAGTACTGGGTGATGTGGCTGAACTCCATGATGGTCTTGCTTGGCTGCAAACTTAGTAAAAACCTATGAACTTATGACCCTATCATACCACCGATGAGACCTTCACAATCCCTGAAGCTGTATTCAGTCTTAATGTAAATCATTTTTTTTTGGGGGGGGGGGGTGATATGCATCACTCTTCTCCTTGCATCCATAATTTCTAAGTATGTTGCATCTGAGATTATACCAGCTCTAAGAGATGGAAATATATTTATTTCACTTTCCTCCAAGATGATATCTAATTAAAGATTGATGTATGGAGCAAAGTGCATAGCTTTTGAATTCTCTCTGCTGCTTTAGCATGGAGGTCATATAAGGTGGCTGGACAGTGTAGTCTGTAGGTCAGGTGTTGGTTATACTGTTTTCTGTAACATCTAGTAGACTCAAATGCTTTTATCAATGACACATTATTTTGAAGTTATATTCATTTGTATATGGAATTACTTTGATGTGGCCAGCCCTGCAGATAGACCTGACTGAATCAAAGTATTGTGCCTGCACATGCATGTGCAAGCCAACACAAAAATGAAAGAGCACTGCTGGAGGAGCTGGCTTCTTTAGTATATACAACACTTAGCTGAATTTGAGAGTCCTTGGGTCACTCTTTATGGAATAGGTGGAGTGAAGACAGGAGGTAATCATCACTTTTTGCTCCTGAGTTTTGTATGGAGCAGAGTGAAGTTTTGGGCAACAAATTCATGTTGAGAACAGATCTTTAATGAAACAAAGGAGTTCACTGATATGTGCTTTCCTGAATCTCACTTCACTGAACACTGACTGAAATCTGGTTAAGGGTTATTTTGTTAAAAAAAGCCTTCTCTGTCTGAGATCATCAAGTACACGTTTATTTTTGTGAGATAAGGAGATCTCAGATTTATTTACCCAGATTTATTTACCCAGTGTTGTAGGAATACATTTTATAGTTGTCAAAAAAACAAATGGTAATGTTCAGGAAAATATTTGGAGTGATATGTGTTTTATAAAATATGATGCTTAAACGTATTGCATTGTCTTATAAAATGTGATTTGTAAATATGTTGCACTGGCTTATAACTGAAACTCAATTCATGCACAAACGCAAGAGAAAAGTACAAACTAAAATGTAAAAGGAAATAAGGAAGATGACATGAAAAAAGCATGTGTGGTGGTATTAAGGGCCTAATGACTTTAGGGCTAATTCATTCAGAAAATCCATTGTGTGGCATGTGTGTCTTTAGAAAAGCCTAGGAAAAGGAGATACATTTATTTCAACATATTCATTGTCTCAAGGGCACTCAGTCTGGAACATTATGACTTTCAGACAGCATTTTTTTACTATTCTTCATTCCATGCTCTGATAGCAGGTTCAGATTTACATCCAAGTTTTGCTTTTGTGAATAGGTAGCATAATTATTTATGTATTTCAAGTGTCATTCATAAACTGTAATGCATCCTGCTGTGGGTAAGGAGAGTTCCAACAGTATGGTAGAAGGTGGAGAAAAGAACCATTTCAAGTATCCCCCAGAAAATGTCACCAGCCCTGGAATATGTAATAGACAAAGTAATGTTTTTCATATTTGCAAACTTCATGAACCACAGTACCAAGTATTTCAGACCTATTTCTAGTGGCATTCAAAGGCTAGCTCTTTAACTGTTTCATGACAGTAAAGAGCTGTGATTTGTGTGTATGATGCAGCATTTGGCCTCAGTGTGCCTGTATCAGTCCAGAACTGCATAATGTAGAAGTATGATGCAACTTGAGTTTCACATCAAGCAGAGCCTCATGGTGCTTCTGAAACATTGCAAAGCACTGCACCCAGGTAGGTTATACACCATAGTATTACAATGCACATTATCACTGTCTGAGCTCTAAAACCATAATCTATGCATTCAGCAGGAATCTGCAGGTTCCTTTCAATATTTGTAATATACGTCTCATTGCATACAGACAGCTGACACCCACCCAGACTCATACTTTGAATTATGATACATAAGACCTCTGTCCTTCCTTGGCTTCACCTTATGTTGTCAGCATGCCCACTACAGTTGTAACAGCATAGTCCTAGCACCATGGAAATTCTTGCATAAACAGCTTTCTTTCTTTCTTTTGTTTTTATTTTCCTTTATTTATGTATATTTGTTTCCCAAGAGTATTAGGATGAAAAGGATCACATAAGAAATTAACAAAAAATATTTGCAGATACAAGGATATATTAAAACATATACATATTTACAGATGCAAGAATATGGTACAACATTATTAATTTACAACAATATTATTAATTGCTGAAATTCCTATTGCATGACTAAATGATTCTGTGGAATGCTTGTCAACTATGCTACCCTGCACTGCAGGGATTAACTATACCATTGAACTGCCAACAGATAGGGTACATAAAATCCATTATTTATTTTCTGTTACATGGAGCAGAAATTAGTTTAATTCATTCTGGATAACAAAGATATGCATGTTGTTAGGAAGGAATTATTCATTTATTTTTCAAAAAGTCAATAATATGCATGCAGCCTGATTATGAATGGTTAAAAGAAAATGTACTGTCCTAGACAATCCAGCCATTAGCAAAAGCAACAGCAAGAAAAATAATCCAGAACATTTCAGAAATATCAATTATAAAACCCATCCGGTAAAGCAGCCATTTCTAATTCTCAGACATGAGTAACGTGGATGCAAAGTGGTTAAAGACTTGTTTAGAATAACACTTTGGGAAGGAGAATAAAAACTTGGAGGGCAAAATTAAGTTTGATAGCAGTGAACGACTTAATCCTTTGTGCTAAACTGCCAGAGTTAACATTTCTTCTTTTTCTGATTACTTCTGTAAAAATAGAGCACATTGTTTTAACATCTTTATTATAACTTTATTCACATTGATTTATTTGTTTATCTTTTGCTATGTGTTGTTTTCTTCGTGTTTCAAGAGTGAGAAAGTGACTAATACTGCACAATCAGGACAAAAAAGTTATGTTGTATGCTAAGCATAAAATATCTTGTCTCACATCTCAATTTACTGTGACTGAGAAAAAAAGGGAACTTGGCTAGTCTTAAAATGGCCCTCTATGAATCTATGAGAATTACAAGCATTTTTTTAACCTGGAAACCAATAGGAATTTAACACCTTATGAGGTAGCTTGAATATCAGCAGCACGTGGCTTTACAAGCTCGTGTACAGTTTTTCAGGTAGTACAGGCTTAAAAATGTTCACAACATAAATCAGTTTTGTGGTATCTCCATGAAGTATAAGACAATGTAAGAAACAATGTCCCCTGTCATTTTTCTTAAGTTGGTTTTGCTGATGCTATGCTTGCAGCCTTTATTTAAATGGTTTTCAATGGCAGTTTTAAAGCATGTTTTATTACTTTTTTAAGATGCATGTGAACTGATGTGTTTTACTTTTGTGTACTGAATGATTAAATATGTATCTTAAGTTAGTGTGGCTGACTTTCTGTTGCTATGGGGCTGCTTGTTTTCTCTGCATGTATAGTTTACTCACTTCATGTTCTTTCCCCTTTTGCTTCATATTTTATTTGTGGGATTCATGCCTTCACGTTCATCAGAAGGTTATTTTTAAACCTTTTGGATGCCTTTTACTGTTTCTGATCAGGTAAGTAGTTATTTCTGTGCTTTTGATGCTGTAGAGTGTGTTTAACTTGTGTCTCAGTCCTAATTATTGTTTAGTTTATTTTAATACAGATTTAATAATGCATTTGAGTTGCATGAGTGTATGTTTCTGCTGTTTGATGTTGCTTTTTTTGAACTGCATTCTTCATGTTTTTATGTTTCATAATGCATTTCTGTTAATACATTTTAAGATTTTGTGGTTTGTCCTTTGAGGGGTTCTATTGATGATACAGTGATACTTCATTGTACCATGTCTATCTGGGAAGGAATTTATATTCACATGGGGCCTTTTATGCAGAAATGTTAAGAATTATTGCTTTAGCTTGTCAGTTAAAGTCTGTAGGTCTGGTCTACTGAAATCAAGAAAATGTAGTCTTAAGATATAAAATTGTGGGTGGTAATGAATAGTTTATGCAGAAAGTAGGGTATATATAACCTATGAAATGTAGGGAGAGACAAATTCCTTTCAGAAACAAATGGAACATGCCCTTCTATCATTAACTAATGTGCTAGAAGGACAACATTTCTCCTTGGACATGTACTTGTAAGTAGCAGCTGAAGTAATCTGTGTCAGTATAAATCAGGCATTTTAGTTTTATGCATTACATTTACCTTTGTCACTGGGTACACTGACAGCATGAAAGGATGTGTAGAAATGTTTAAATATATTTTTCTGTTAAACTACATGTGTTTATTTCTTTTTGGTTTTCATTTTTTTTTTTCATTTAGATTTACAGCTGTGGTTCATGGCTTTGGTATGCAATTCTTTTGTTTAGGGAATAAGATTTATTTTCAGATTAATGATTTTTAAATTCAGTTTTACTTTTGTCTTTTTATAAATTTTAATCTTGAATGTAAATTCCTTCCTACATAGCATAGGACCTCTTTAAGGTTTGAGAAAGTTAGATAAAACATTTTCTGTAATATTCACAGGGGATTAGCAAGTATTTTTTTATATATATTTCTGGTTATTATTTTAGTGTTTTGCCGGTACTTAGAGAATGGGCACTCTGTACATCGCCACTCTGACTGGAGAATGAACGTGTCCAGCAGGGTGTTAATGTGCAGGTAATGCCCGCTGAAAAATTGGTCTGACGCTTCACGGCAGCATATTAAAGCATCGTGGAGCTCATACTGTAAAGGAACTAATGGTCGCCATTATTTTATACCCACTAAGCAGTGCTTTTGCTGTTTAGCAAATGCAAAATTAAAGCAAACAAAAAATAAAAAAAAGAATGTGTGAGTGGATGACTGCATAAAGTGAGAGTGAGACTGATCAAGCGATTATTTTATACTCGCTAAGTGGCACTTTTCCTGTTTAGCTAGTGTAAAATTATGAATAAAAAATAGAGAATAGTGTGTGTGTGTGTGTGTGTGTGTGTGTGTGTGTGTGTGTGTGTGTGCGTGCGTGTGTGTGTGTGTGTGTGTGTGTGTGTGTGTGTGTGTGTGTGTGTATGTGTGTCTGTATGTATGAGTCTGTTTATGTTTTTGTGAGTATATGGGTTTCACCCTCGTGATCAAACCACACCAACCGCGAGTAAATCTTGATATACCCACACCCACTTGTGGGTTATTGCTTAAATAAACAATGAAAATAGGTAGAAGCTTTTTTACTTAATAAAATGCATATCAATTCATGTTGTCTTATTCTGTAAATGTTTCATTAATAGTGCTAATATTTTAGAAGTATCTCTGATTATTTCTGGATTTGTCCCTGATTCTGCTGAGATTTGTCCATGATTATTAAAGAGCTATAATAAAGTATGAAACTCAAATATAATTCATTACTTAGTGACTTCAACCCCCAATGATTTGTCAGTGTATAACACAGCAAGTTTGAAACAGTAGACAGATGAACTATTTCACATCAAAACTATTAAACATACATATATAGTACTTAAAAAATTACAAAACAATTTAATGGACATCCCATTATCTAAGAGCAAGAATGCCCTCCAGGGTTTATGTTATTGTGTAAGTAATGGCCTTCCAGGGGTGTAGAGGCCCTCCACCACATTATTTACACAATAACATAACCCTGTTGGGCATTATTGCTTGCTTAAATAATTTTGTTATGCATTTAATGATTTTAAGGAAGGAAATTATGCTTCCTTTCTGTTTTTGCAGAATGTATTTTTGGAGTCTGTATGTATGACAGTTGTTGTAGTGACCACCATTTGCATAGTTTAAAATATGTAGATTGCATTTTTAATTGGCTGCATGTATATAGTGCTTACGTGGAACTATGTTGTGTTTAGGGTCAGAGCGCCATTTCAGTTAGTATAATATGAACTGTATTTATATTCAGGTATGGAAATTGAAATAATAGAACATTGAGTACATTTAGCTGAAAACTATGTTGGAATTACATAAGTGATATAATTATATAACCAATACCACAAGTGTTTTCCCTAAGTTCAGCTATACCTTCTTGAAAAGATGGCTCTTTATGAATTTCCTTAGAAAAATGAAGGTGGCATTCAAAGTCATTACACAAAAGCATTTAGACAATCAGTGTCGTTCATTCATGAGCATAACTGCAGTAATTCATTATGATCATTTACGCTTCCACACAATGGTCACGAATAAACATATTCAAATGAAACAATAATAAGAGGATAATGAGAAATTATGTAAAAGTTCTTATGCTAAGTCCTCGTCACAACTATTTGCAATTCATAGTCATATTTTAACTCATTTCTGTGAGATCCACAGATACACTATAAAAGGCAAAAATCACACTTTTTCTGTCTACTTTGCAGTTGACAGAGATGCTCATTCTCACTTCCTGTTAGCGTAGCTATTTCTCAGTGGGACTTGCTTATTTTGGTCAAGCCAAACATATCCATATCTAGAAGCACTCGCTGGCCAAGAATGTGAAGATAGAGACAGAGAATTACTCATTATAATTTTGATAATCAGGAAATTCTTGAAAGGTTATAGTGGACAAGGATATTGTAAGAGCTTTAGTGAGCTTGTATGGCTCACAGACAGGAAACGGGGGGATGCATGGGCCTTCCTATAGCTGTGGATGCTAGCCCTCACTACAGTTGCCATGGGGACCATCCAGAGACAGACTGTGGACACACTAGGCACTTCTCAGGCTTCTACCTCAAGGATACTTCAGCAGTTCCTCAATATAGTCTTGGAACCTGTGGATCAGTACATCTGTTTCCTGGTGTCACCTCCTACTAACCCTGGACAATAATCTGCCTTTTATGAGTTGGTACATTTCTCTGAGGCGTTAAGTGAGATAGATTGCACCCATGTTACCATTAGGGCTCCATTAGGTCTGCAGGGGAGCAGTACTAAGACAGGAAAGACTACCATTCCATCTATGACTAGGTAGTGTGTAATGCATGGGGGAGCATCACCAGTCTGTCAGCATGGCATTGTGGCAGTCTCCATGGTTACTATATGTGACACTTTAGCTTACTCTACCACCTCTTTCTCCATGGTAGGATGCCCCAGGGTCATCTTGTAATTTTTATCATCTAAGTAGTTATCCCTCATAAAATGCATTGCTTAATACTAAGTCACACTTCCTTTATTGTGTCCCTCATTTCCTATTTTTCTTCAGTTCTTCAGGTGATGCAGGCTATCCATGGGAGTCATGGCTTATGACTCCTGTGAGAAACCCAATGGGAGCTGCAGAAGATAATTCTAATATAGTCCTGTCACAGCCTTTTATTGTCATTGCGAGGAATTTTGGCCTGTTAAAATTCCATTTCTAATGCCTTGACGAGTCTGTGGGTGCCCTTCAATATGACCCAGCTACTACATACACAATGTCAATGCAGTTCACAGTGCAGATCATACCAAAATTAATGATGGCCATCTGGCAGCAGTAGTAAGGGACCCCATGTAATAGGTTATACAGCTGTGTAGGTAAAGAGGCAGCATCTTGTCCAAAACAATGGATCATGGCATTCAGTTTAGAGTTTCCTTTCATATAAAAATCACATAGAATTTAATTGATGCATGCAGTGTTATGTGTGAGTTATGCTGTCTAGTGCATGATCTACTGCGACTGTTCATCAGACATTCCCTTTTATCTTTCAATGTGTGTGTGTGTGTGTGTGTGTGTGTGTGTGTGTGTGTGTATATATATATATATATATATATATATATATATATATATATATGTGTGTAAATAAATTTAGGTTTACTATTGAATGTGCCAAACTGCATTGGTCGACCGGTCACAATGTCCACCTGAAATGCTGAATCTGTACCATCGCAAAAGCAGCAATGTTGAAACTGAATGCATCAACACCCATAGTTTGATGTACTTGACATAACAATAGGTGATGTCAGTCACCCATGCTATGCACATTAATGTACCATTATACTCTACAGTCAAAGGTACATTTACTTCACTATTTTACAGGGCAGCAAGCCCCCCTGCACTCCACATATGGGAGGCTGCTCCCCCACACCCCTTGCAAATTATATATATACCAAAGTCAAAATCACACTACAGTGAGGAAATGGGTTAATTCTTTGTTCCTCACTGAACCACGATGTCCACTGACAAGTCCGAACTCAGATAATTGAAGTACACTACCCATTCTCTGTAGTGTATTTGATGTTATCTGGTTTGGCATTCTGCCCATTGGAAAAGTGTCTTTCGAACACATGCCGTTTGACTGCAGGAACTTCGCACATTCAATGGTAAACCATACATTTATATATATATATATATATATATATATATATATATATATATATATATATATATATTTACAGTAGTTAATTGTATTACTCTTTATAAAGGTTATGCATGACTCTTCACTGAAACCTGTACAATGATTTCAAATGGCATCATGTAAGGAATATTTACATTTTTTACTGGTTTTCTGAATATGTTTTGCTTAAGGTCTCTAGTTAAGTGTACATATAATTAATCTGCAGGAATGATAATTTATTAAGAAGTGTCATTTGAGTAGCTGACTGATCAAATTTTGCAGAAGTGTATGTATTACAATCTTTAAAGTTGTAGTTACCATTGGACAGGAATGGAAAAGGTGTTGCTGTTATATTATGCATTGCTTTTCCAGTTTTGCCTATGACATGTTAGATATGATTTACTGTTCTCTATTAAGGTACTGCACATCAGATTATTTAAATATGACATACACACCAACTTGTGTTCTCAGAAATAGCAATCATCGCCTGTGCCGAACTGAAGGTGAAGTGCCAGTCTTCATAGCAGGATTGTCATGTGATCTCTTTTTCCAGGTGTATTTGATCCTCTTAATAGTGCATTTTATTTTAATTATCTTCTGTGTAATCATCAGTGTTACCATTACTCAAATGAAGCTCTTGATGGTGAATGGGCTCTTAATGTGGTTAAATATTGCAATTTGCCTGGTATGCTCTCCACATTCTATTCCAGATTATTTCTTTTTCATTGTAAGCATTACCTTTAATCAAGTGAAATACATACACATCAAAATCCTCTTAATACTGGGTTACATTGTACACACACACACACACACACACACACACACACACACACACACACACACACACACACACACACACACACACAATTATTCACCTCCCATATTTTGCACTTATATACATTTATTTTATTTATTGTCAGTATTGCCTTAGGAGTTAAATGTTGTCATCAGTATACTGAAAGGCATGGTAGTGAAGTGAAACATTTTAAGTACCTGAAATGTCTAGCCTATACCACAGTAGGTCAAATGTGTCATACTCAATGTCTCCTAAAGATAGTGTGGGTGAAAGTGAACATAATATTGAGGAGGGGCTGTAATGTGAGCTTGATGCTGACTTCCTGCTATGATTTCACCTACTTGATGCAGGTGATCCTATAGATACTGATCTCATAGTGCTGTGGAAATGAGACCTTTAATGAGAGGTTATGCTACATGTAGAGGGTTTCTGATGTTGCCTGCATGGATATTGTTGTGTCTGGTCACCCCCATTGTTCATACTGCCTTCTTGTGAAGCATTTGTAGTGCAACATTTATGCCCCCATATGTCTAGACAGTACCTTCCTCTCTTCCCTTTACAACACTGGCTCCTATTTTAGTCTAGTAGGTCCTCATTACTGTATGCATGGGGTCAGAAATGGCTACTGTGTATGTCACAGTATAGCAGATTATTGTGATCATGGCATTATCTCCACTTTCTGCTATTTCCACATAGTGCTTGAAATCCTCATGTGTACTATGCAGTGCTCTGACCATGCAGATGATTCTCTATGACAGTGCACTGAGCTTTATCAATATTGTGGCACATTTCCTGGTGTGCAACCACTGCTATATGTATTTTCTGAGGAAGCTGTTACATCTGCCTGCACCTGGCACCCTTTGTAAAGGTGTGACAGTGAGCACTGTTCCATCTGAAATTCTGCCACCATCCAGGAGGTGTTCTTGTGGTTCTGAAGACACTGATGTTGAGGTGCGGGGGTCTTCTCTCTTTACAGCCTATAATGCAACATCCCATTGTACTTGACTGTGTGTGCCAGTGCCACTTTCTTCAGAGTTATTTACATGTTGTGGGGTGTGTGATCTTGCCATTACACTTGACGAATGGGTACCACTTTCCCCAGGCTGCCTCATAAATATTACTATGTTGTGATCATCATCAGTCATTCTGCTGCTGATATCTTTTAAGTTTACTGGTGTAGTGAACTACTAGTTTCTGCTGCTAACTCTCTTCGAGAATTAATCAATTGTGTTACTACTCAGATACTGGAGAACCCTGCTTATTGCTGTGTAACGAGGTGTGGAGGACACTTTCCACACATACTCTGTTCAATGTCACTATATTCAGAAGTGGAGGTTCACCTGGTAATTGTAAATGTCATGTGTTGCATACAATCATTTAACCTGAGCAGTCATGTCTTTATATAAATATGTTACAGATGTCAAAATAACCTTCCTGAACAGATATCTGTGGATGCTGCTGATGTGGGTAATAGCCAGTGACCACACCACCTCTGATTATGCCCAATTTGATCCCCACCTGTTTCACAGTCATCCTCCAATGGAGAGGAGGTAGTCCTCATCAGGTGTTAAAGGAATACAAGTGTGAGGTCTCCATCAAGAATGCTATTGTCAATAGCATTCCGCCTTTGCTTTGGAATGTCCTGCCTCATTACTGGCCCTCTTCCTGCACTAAGTCAATGTGCGATTCCTTCAGCCAACAGCATTTATATCCATAACCACTTGGTTCTAGGTCTTTGCTCTCTCAGCTTGTTTGGATCCCCTTTTCTAAAAAGGAATTTGTCAGGTCCTAAGGGAAGCCATGGAGATACAGCTTTCCTCATGGCTGAAATTATCTTTTCTCTATCTGGGTCCCTGCTGCGTCATCATGAATTCACCTAAGACAACATACAGTACAGTAGTACTTAAGCCTGTCCCATTCATCAGACAAGCATCAGAAAGATGAAAGCATGCCTGTATTCCTCACAAATAAATAATTTTAAAACTGTTTTCAATAGCACAAGATCTGAGTATACCAACGTTAACTGACACAACACCCACACTCATACACATATGGCAAATCAGACTTCACCAAGTTTAACCTGTACAACCACCTGCACAGATGCCGTACAACAACTTGCACAGATGCCGAATACTATTGCAAACATGTCTCATTACACTGTCATCATATGCTGTTGGTAACAGATCTGAAATCCTTCCCCTATCACTTTTCTGTGTGAAATCCTGCCCCACAGTACAGCAACATTTACCCTAACACCACTGCAGTAAATCAGACTACACACTCTTAAAATTATGTACTAATATCCTGTATAGCATAAGCTACTCATGCAAAAAATATTGCAAGCATTTATCATTCAAATTGCCATCAATACTCCTCCCCTATACATTTCCAGTAGTAATGTCATTAATTTCCATTAATGAATGACACTCCTTATACTAAAATCAACATGAATCGACCACATTTAACAGTCACATAAATGGGAAATATATTTCTCCTGGTAGTAATTGACCTACAAATTAAATATGCATTGTTTGCCAATAATTTAGAACTATAATGCCATTTTTAATTTACCTGAAAATCTATTCACTTTTCCAAACCACTTGCCACTTAACTGGTATTAAACTTATTGACATAAAATCGGGCTTATTCATGCATTTCGTATGCTAACTAGGCTGAGTTCCACTTATTTCAATGAACTGCAATAATACATGAGTGTTTGACATCAGATTCACATAACTAGACCTCTGGTTGCTGTGACGAGCACCCAGCTGTCCTCTGGAATGTGCAAAAGAGCCTAGCATATCCCAAATGTCCCTATGCTTACAAAAGCAAAAATTGAGTCAAAAACCTTTCAGTTGCAGAATCCTAATGTCTAATCCATGGCCATCATTTATATTGTAACACACCTTATCCTCTCATACCACTCAGTTGTTTTGATTAAAGCAAAGTGACACCGACTGTAAAAAAACATGTATTTACCCGTGGCACTTCTTAAATAGGCTTGCTTTCATAACTGAGTAATGCATGACCTTAACATCAATTGTACAAATAAAGATTAAAATGTTACTTTGTAGAAGTAATTATTCATATAAATAAATGACAAAGTAATGATTTAATTACTGTCTTCATTTATCATAACACAAAAATGTATAATATTTCTTTAAAAACATCTGCAGCTCTATGTGGCAATGTTGTTTGGTAAACCAGAGTTCCAGTGATAGCAATTCTATGCTTAATGATCGTACAGAGTAGTTGGGTTTGGTTATAGTAATATAACAGCCTAGAGGGTGTGGTTCCCACCCTCTGAACCATAGTCCTGCAGTCGCATTCCTCAGTTTGGTACTGGTACTTTGAATGACAACAGCTTGTGTGAAAGCATGAGGCCGAGCTTCACACTGACCGATAAGGAAACAAGGTTCATGGTCTACCTCTTGCAGGATTCCGACCTAGGGAAAATAGAAAGAGTGGTCCCCAGTACTGAGCAGAAAAGTGTTATCTGGCAAGACTTGTGTGAGCACCTGTCATCCCTAGCAGAGATCCCCCACTCGCGGCCCCAGTGCTGGCACAACTATGATGACCTGCAGGCCTGGCAATATGCCTAAGTGGATAGACCAGGTTAGGCCGAGAAGGCCAGAGTTCTACAGCAAGTATTTTATTACCTCATATAGGCTGTAAAAAATGCAAGGAAAATCTTATATAAATGGAACTAAATGCAAGAAGAAATGTATATATAAATGCAAATATGTATCTATATGTGCTCAAACAGGTATATGTAAACATAAAAATATCTGTAAACATTAATGCAGCTATATACAAATATAATATATTTATGTACAAATATGCTTGTTAGTATAAATATATTTGTATATATATAAGTATACATATATACAAGTGTAAATGTGCAGACGTATCTTTATACATTTACATATATACATACACATACACAAATAGTTATGTACATACTGTATTTGCATTGCCACATGCATGCATACCTTAAATATACAGTTATTATTAGCTTAGTAATTATTTGTATTGCAGGTAGACAGTTTTAAATAAACATTGCTCTGCTTAGACCACAAACAATGTATTACAATTATAATTGTATACAACAGTCATTCTTCCCAAAATACTAACTGCATTTACAAGACATCTAACTACAATTAGCCACAATACCCTAGACAGAGTGAGGGTGGGATGAGGGTTAAGTAGCAACTAAATGACCAGCACAGATGTTAATGAGAAATGCACTGTTCAATTTCTTACTTTCAGAATCTAAAAAGAGTGTTGCTTACAGCAATTTTACATGATATTACTTAAAAATGCAGGAAAGGTATACAAGACATAGTGCAAAGCAGAAACTTTAATGGAAATATCTGCAAAGGTTGAAGGAAATATCCAATCCTCCCCCAACAGACAAGCTGTGGACAGACAACAAAATATAGCAATCTGAAGGAAGTCATGATATCCTTCCACTTTAACTTGCAGTAACAATTAATATCTCCTAATATAGATGGATTTATTACAATTATATAAAGAAATTGTATGCTTTGTTGATTAATAAATTCAATACAACTGCATAAAGAAATGATGTGCTTTTCTGATAAATATATGTAAGCATGTAAAACAGATAAGGCACATATGCTAGGTAAGCAATCATGCCCCATTTTATGTCTTCTTTATGCATGACATTAAATATAATTCCTTCCAGCAGCAAACACACTTGACCAGACTGACTGAAATTGCTTGCTGCTTATGTGTTATGAGTTACAAATATGCAAACATGATGCAGAAATTAAAAAGCCTGATTCACCAAAGCAATCTGTTGAATAAGAGCTGCTTTTTTCAATTTATTTTGCAAGTACAAATCCAGAAGTGCTCATACAGAACTATAATAGAAGTAATGTGTTTCCAATACACAAACCTCAGTGCAAATCCATTTCAGCACGATATTTCAGAATAGCGATCATTGTAAAATGTGTTGCTATTTCATATGTTATGGCAAATTATATCCATATTATCAGTAGGCTACAAGTGCAAAAATCTTTACCATTTCATATCCTTCTATGATTGTTTACAGTTTTCCAGTACCATTTCCCAGAATACGTTTTTCTGAATAAATAAGTAAGCAATGTTAATAAAGTATGTACAAATGTATTAATGAATTATGAGTCAATTTATTGTCCCCATTAATTTAGTTTTTTTTTTTTTATTTCAACAAGCTATTAAAACAGATCTAAATAAACACACACACACACACATACACACACACACACACACACACACACACACACACACACACACACACACGCACACACTGGGTGGGCTACTGTTCCTAGTAAAGAAGGAATAATATTTTATTGCATTCACAATTTTAAATTTTTATAAGGTTTTATTTTCTGGAATTATGTGAATATATTTGAGTCACCAGTCTTCTGCATGAAAGATTGCATAAGAAAAATACACCACCTCTAAAACAAGCTGGATAAATATTCAGAACAAAAAACAACAAGTCTGATAGCATGCCATATTGTCTGAAAAATAAGAGGTTTGTTGCAAAGTGATTTTAAAAATGCTTTTATGACTTATTTTATGGAGAATTTATAAAAATGTACCAAGGCAAATGAAGTAGGAAGATTTAGACATATAAAATGTTGTCTCAATAATAATTGCATATATTTGATTACAACAAAAGATTTTTACTCCAAATAAAGAAGTAACAGGAACATGGAAAGTATGTTGATGCTATAATGTTACAAATAAACTGCAATGAATGCAGTCATCTAATGAAGCCGAGTTATGATGACATTCTCACTGCCTGCTGACAAAAATGGCACTTGACAAACTTGAACAAATGCATCATCCTCACATGAAGAATGAAACCTCCTGCACACCTTTATTATATATTTTAGCTATGAAACAAGACATCCTATGGGGAAAAAACAGACATAATATACAGCACCACTGTTTCTTGTTGTAAACAATATTATGAAAATTATTACAACATCAGTAAAAATTGTTTATATTGTAGATTTTAATATTTAGCTTAGAAGGATAACAACATGTTTGTTATTTAAATAGTACAATACTATATGTGGTAGATTTTGTGGAAAGATAAATTGTTGCTGATGCAAAATGAGGTACCAGGCCTTGGATTAGTGGACCAGCCTACAGCAAAAGAGCTTATGCAGTGGTGTGTTCTGGGATTTAAGATTAGTTCAGACAAATAGTTCTTCAGTTCGGTATACAGAATATAACAAAACAGCTAGAGGACCAGTCTAGGATCCTGAGGTTTTGTACCTACAAATTTCATCTTCAGCTCTTTATGCTTAATTGACCTTCATCATCCCCAGGATAAATATTTTGGGATCAGAACTTCTTTTCTCTCAGGTGCTTAGTGCAATGTTCAGCAAAAACAGATTTATTATTTAAAAATCCTTCTTTCATAGCTGCACATTCCTCTGTTTTCACATTCAGGGCATTTCTGTCAACTGACTGCACAAGTCATCCTACTTAAAGAGTTTTTCTTTACTTTCTGTCAATAGGAGAGTGCTGTAGGCAAAAAAGTACATTTTTGTGTTGTTTTTTGTGAAGTACAATGAAAGCAATGCCCAACCAAAATCACTTGGATCATACTTTTGCCAGCCAAGCTTATATCCTCTTATTTCCCAGCTAACAGAATATTTTCTGAGTTGTACTGCATTATAAACTGTTATTTCTTGGTTGTTGTTGTTGCAGTGGAAAGAATTCTAAGAGTTTGTCTCTGCATAATATACACCATGATGTCTATGCTTATTACCAGTGACTTAAATTATGTGCATGCATTAAGGGAACAAAAGAAGGGAGACTGTGCCTTGAATAGACTTTTATTTTTGCTTTATCAATACTAGAAGTGTAATTATATAAAGTGCATTGTTCACAGAAACAATCACACACACATCCGAGCATTGGACATATAAACTCCTATAACAAGAGTCCATTAAGATACAGCATGTATCTACATAAATTAAAATATATTCATATTAAAAGTTCACTTACATGTTGATGTTGTGCAAAAACGGTATATTTGGTGAATAAAATTTGGTACCATAATGCAGAGTAGAAGATATCAACATTCCTGCATTTGAATGCTTCCTTGTGTAGCTAGTGTCCATACTGGGAGAACACTTGCTGATCCTGTTTCCTTAGGAATTGTGTTTCCATGTACAATGCATGGTTCAAAAGCAAGTTCTAGCTCCAGAAGGATTATTTTTTTGTGCACTTTGTCATTTCATTAATGATTACCACAGACCTTCAAATACTTTTCATTTTTATTAGTAACAAATTTCTGTGTTATTTTTTTGAATCAGCTGTTTCATGATAAAATCACCTAATAGCTGCACCGGGTGCCTATTGAAATGGTGAGGAGCATAGTTGTGATTCTTGTAATTGTGGAAATTTAAGTACAGTTTGATGGAGTACATACTGAGATCAGCAAAGCAGCATGTCAGAGAATTTCCTCCTAGTCCAAGGTACAATGATCTCAGAGTTAGAACATATAAGTAAAAGGGGCATGAGGTGTACCCTTCCCATTTTGGGGTATGCAGGGTCAAAGCTTCCCTGCAAAAATGCTTTAAAGATACAACTGTGAGTTCTGTAACTTCTTCTTGTTTGTTTAAGTCACATTTTTATTTTCCATGGGTTGGGACTCACAATATCAAGCCTCTCACATCTAATAGGAAACTAGCTTCAGTAACATAGTATTTATCAGTTTCTAACCTAATATTTGTAGATTTTCTTTATTCTCTTTCTGTATGTCTGTTAATCTAATGTTTGTAGATTTTTTTTACAAATTGCCATATTCCCTGTGCTTTGTATTGTAATCTTTCTGGACGATCAAACCATTTCATTAACCATAGGTGTTTGTTAGGCTTTTGGCACAATGGCCATTTTAAGCCCAGCCAAGCTTACCCCACAATTTATCAAAAATATTACTGACATTTGTCAATACCCCAAGGAATTTTACTTGTATAATATAGGCTTCTACACATGAAATATACACTGATGAACTTGTCCATAGTTGACATTGGTGTCAAACCACTGATAAGTTTGCAATTTCTCATCCACTGGTCCAAGTTAGATTTGATTAGTGTTAGGCATAATCTTTGCTTCACATGGATGGGAATCCTAATCCAGAAAAGGAATAATCTTTGAGATACATAACTGTCCCTCCAGCATGTCTTGTTTGTGGCACAGATGAGGTTTAGGTCCTTAAAACAGGTATTTCTGATGCTATTTGTTTTGTGGATGTGCAACAAATCCATTAGTGTGGGATCAGAGAATGCCTTGTAGGCTAGGCATAGATTGCTGCACAGCAGTCTACAGGAAAGCAAGTTCAGTGATAAGGCTTTCAGATGGTTACATCAGACTTGTTGTGGACTCCCTGTATTCTTTTTGTGGGTAACCTCAGTGGCCTCTCAAACTGCTGCAAGTGCTTGGTCAGGTACACACTGAGGGGAGTATTGTACTCAATAACTGGTCTGATGAGAATGAAGATCAGGGGAGCAATGACCTCCTTGGACCTGGATGCTACATCCTTACCTATAAGTTGTGTACCATAGAATCATTTTCTCACCACAGTAGACATGTGGTGGTCAAACATCAGATTACAGTCAACATGCATTCACAGATCAGTGACCACTGATTCTACTTTTAGGGGCATATTATTAATGTGGTAATTTCCAGGGGTGGACATCTTTTCAAAGTATGCTATTATGTTTTTTTTACATTGAATTTTAAGTCCATAGTTCTGGCACAAGTTAATTGTCTGTGTCAGACCGTCTTGAAGGCTATCTTTATCTTCAGGTGGTTCAATGACCACACTTAGTTTGCAATATTCTGACTACATCATCAGCCAGAAGGCCTTGGTATTTGCCTTGATTTCAGAGAAGTAGATGCAAAAAAGGAAAGGCCCCAGCATTGATCACTGTGGGACTCACTAGTGACTGGTCTCTTTGTGGAGGTGGATTCCCTTATCCTAACTTATTGCATCATATCAGTGACCCAGCCAGCTATCCATCAGGTGATATATGGGTTGATGCCTGATTTGTAATTTTATTTATAATGCCCTAGTGAGGTATTATGTTGAACACCTTGGTCAGGTCAAGGTAGGCAGTGTGTTCTGTTGTGCTTTCAACCATAACTTTAGTGATCATCTCTAAGACATTCAGCAGGTTAAGTTGGCATGACCTACATTTGACAAAACCAAAATGGCTAAGATTCAGTGTCTGCAGGTGTCCTATGTCATTGTTTATCAGTTCCATGATAATACTCTCCATGGCCTTGCATATGAGAATAGTCAGACTTATTGGACTGAAGTTACCCCGGTCTGTGAAAGGCCCTCCCTTCTGTAGATGGATAACTGTTGCAGTCCTCCATTTGTTTAACATAAAGCCTGTCTGAACAATATGGTTAAACAGAGATTATACAATAACAGGTCTTTAATATTCAAAAATTAGCATGCTGATTGGTTAGCCCAACCAGCGTGCCTGTTGTAAGTCCAAGCATATACCAATGGAAAAAGGTCGGGTTGCCTCGACTTTTTCTTTTAATATATGCCAGAAAAATTTCACTTTCTTTCCCTTAAAAAAAAAAAAAAAAAAAATATATATATATATATATATATATATATATATATATATTGCTAAATTGGACACTTGAAACCGATGAGCGAGATGGGACAGACAAAAATAAAAGAATAATCATGTACGTTATGAAAAACTATAGAAACATACCTGATTATCCTTTTATTGTCTATGTCCTGTCTCTCCTGTACCTTCAAAGTGTCCCGGTATCATTAAAAAACAAACAAAAAAAAAAAAACCAACAACGGAGATCTTCTTTTCACCATTGCTTCCTATATACAGTACCCGTCCCACAGCACTGATGTACTGTGTAAGTGTGAGAATGAAAGTCCCATACACGTATGCAGTACATCAAAAAAGCAGCAGGATATCCTCTGGAAAGCAAAGAACACCACAGAGCTGTCATACAATGACATTATTTAAGAAAAGTAAGTAATTTTTTTCTTAAATAATGTCATTGTATAATAGCAATAACCAACTCCGTGGTGTGGTGTATTGAAGATTTACCAATCACTTAGGCTTCACCCTCATGATTAAACCACACCGACCATGGGTAAATCTTCAATATACCACACCCACGTTGTTGTCGGTTATTGCTGTATTCTAGTGGGCCAGACAGGCCATGTTGCATACTATTGAGGAGGCATCCTGGGATATTATTAGGGGCCATCGACGCACTTCATTCTTCAGTTCTGCCAACCATTTGAATATATTATTATCCAGTGTACTGTTTGTCCAATAATTTTGAAAGTAAGCATTTTTAGCCATTCTGTGTCTTCCTGAACTTTATAAGATATAGTCTCTCCAAAGTACTCTCCCTGTGTTTGTCTCTTTTCTCCATATGTGCTGATTTGTGACCTAAGAAAGCAATTACCTTTCTTTTTGAATGCAAACACGATATCTTTTTTTATCGAAAATGCAGTAATTATTTGAATTATTCAATACAGATATTCAGATTCCACATTCTGTGCCTCTGCTACTGGTGCGTCATTAACCATTATACTAATATTTGTAAACTTTTCCAGATATTTTTTTTTATGATATAAAGCAAGATTAAAGATCTCATCCATGAAATAAAACAAAAAACTAAAAAAAACATTTTTTCCCTCATTATTCTCTTAATTGTGGCTTATCACCTGAGAAAAATAACAAGTTGCAACTAATACAGCCTTAATTTAATATAGAACCAACCTTATAATTTCATAAAGCATAGAGAACTAGACTCATTAATTTACAACTAGAACTAGTATCTTTCCTGCTGTATCACCCACAACTCAGCCCTTTCCATGACTAATTTTAAAGATAAAATATGTCCAGTAGTATTTGTTCTTCAGTGAATGTATAATATTAATTTCCGAGTTGCATTTATGCTATCTATAGCTATAACTTTCTGAGTTATGGTTTTAACATATTCTTGTGACAGAGGTTATGCTATGCTTTATAACACTAATTCTGTAAATATTTATTGTTTGCACTGGAGCTTTTTTTTTTTCCTTGGGCAACAGCCCAGAGTCTAGACAGTGCCTATAAGGAAAAGTGTTGGGTAGATCAACCACTTTAGGTATTAACTGTGGTGCTCAGTATCGTCTAGGTAGGAGAGCACTTATCACAGACTGCATGCGATATCCTCCCTTAAAAACATACCACCCTGGAGGACCACGGGTATAAATAGGTTATATGACAAAAGGAAGAAACTGATATTTAAGAACAAGAGAGAACTTAAGTCAGCAGAGAAAGACTACCCTCCACAGCTTGAATAAGCAAATCAGATATCTGATAAAGTCCTCTAAAGCTAGTTATGAGGCTAAATTAGCCTGCCTAGCTAAAGACAATCATAAGGCATTCTTTAGCTATGTCTGAACTCTAAATGGGGAATACCCAACTATGTGCCAAACTCATAGTGGATGGTGCCACGCACACTGACCCTGAGGAAATTACCAACCTGTTAGCTGACTATTTTGGCACAAACTTCACCCCCCCCATCCCCATCAGCCATACCCCAAAGCATACCTCACACCGGTCCTCTACCTAGTATTCCCAAAGAGCAGGTCATATCCATGCTCTCCAAGGCCAACAACACAGCCTGTATGGGACCAGATAACATCCCAGGCTGCTTACTAAACAACTTAAAACATGACTTAGCAGATCCACTTAGCGCTCTCTTTAACCATAGCCTGAGCACTGGCTTTGTTCCATCAGAGTGGAGAACAGCAACTGTAATCCTCTTGTAGAAAGAGGGTTCATCAGCCAACCCTGTGAACTATAGACCCATAAGCTTAACCATACTTATCTGCAAGGCCATGGAAAGAATTATCATGGACCTTATCAACAATGACATAGGCAATTGTCAAACTCTTGACCCGACGCAGTTTGGCTTTGTTAAGGGTAGATCATGCTTACTAAACTCGGTAGACTTCTTCGGGAATGTCACAAAAGGCCTGGAGGAAGACAAAGTAGTACATACTGCCTATCTTGACATAGCCAAGGCTTTTAACACAGTCCTCCCTCAGGTAACATTGAGAAACTCTCCCAGCTGGGGATTAACCCATATGTCATTAGATGGGTAGCCAACTGGCTTACCAACACAACCTGTACTGTCAAAGTTGGAGATTTCACTTCCACTAGTAGAACAGTTACCAGTGGGGTACCACAAGGTTGTGTGCTGGGCCCTCCACTGTTTGGAATCTATTTTTCGGAAGTCCAGGCAAAAGTAGACAGCCTATGGCTTACCAGTTTCACTGATGACTACAAACTGGGAGCAATCATTAATTCCCCTAAAGATATTAGTATATCACAGAAGGGGTTAACACAAACAAATCATTGGTGTCAAAGCCACAGTCTAAAACTGAATGCAAAAAAGTACATCACTGTCCCCATTGGCAAAGAGGTAGCCCCTGCAAATTACAATATAGGCATCACCCCCTAAGCTGTAACGCAGTGGTGCGTGATTTGGGAACACAAGTTGATGGCACTCTAAACTTCGATCGCCATATGTCCACAGTGGTAAGGAAAGCCCTTTGCATCGCATCCAAGACCAAAGATGTTATAAGCCCTCTGTTCTTCACCCTCATCAGACCACTAATAGAGTAAAATGCTCCCTTTTGCATGCACCTCACCAGACACCTGCAGCAGCTGGAGATACCACAGAGGTTCCTGACCAAGAGAATTCAGGGACTCCAAAACATGACTTACATGGAAAGACTCAAAGCCCTGTCTCTGTACTTTGTGTCCTACAGGCTGCTGACAGGTGACCTGTGCCTGGCCTACAGAGCAGTCTCTAACCCTGCCCTAATGGAAATGCTACACAACTGCAAATCAAATGGGACAAGAGTCACTCACTCCAGGGATCTCAACCAAGCCTGTGATTTAAACAAAACATGCTGGAGAGACAAATATGTCTCCCAGAGACTGCCACTACTGTGGAATAAACACCCAATTCACATTAAGCAGAGTTCTTCAATGGCACTATTTAAGAGCGACCTGCACAACTGGATGGGACACCATAAATTTAACCCTGGGTTGACACCTGTGTGTCTCATCGACAGGGGCAGTCATTACCAATCATAGATTCACTCTCCAAACAATCAAATCATTGGAAAATGATCAATTAAGGAACATGAGTATTACATGGCTAGGCTTGTAAAGGCTCTAGGGCCATTAGCCTAGTAAACCTCCTATGAACCTATGGCCCTATGAAATGAGCCTATGACCCTATGAATCTATTAACTGGCTCCTGAACTTCAAGGAGACATCATAAATAATAACTTATATAATTCAATACCAAAAACATTTTATTCAGGTATGCAATATCTTTATAGTCTGAGAGGAAATAATTTTTATTTTAAAGTTTTCTATTATATGGAACAGAAGCCAAAATAAACACTGTTTTGAACAAACTGAAGTAAAACGCATTATGAAGTATGTCAGTCTTTCTCCAAATGGACATAACTAATATACTTCCATTAAAACTGTTATTATAGTTTGCTGTCATCTTCTTTACAAGTACTTAAGAATTTTAACAATGTTGTTGTTTACTTTATTCTTTTCCAAAGTATGCATCGGCTTGCAAATTTGTAATGAGTAGAATGAACAGTATAATTTCAATAGTCAAGTTTAATTGGTGTCCTTATTTAAAATTTTGAATTTACATCTTTTGTGTACTTCTCTGGAAGACTCTGTTATACAAAGTGTTTTGAAGGTACTACTATAATAAATGCAGTTACAGGTGTTTACTCCAGTTGAACTTATAGTTTGTGTTTTATCAGAAAGGTCAAACATGACAGGACTGGTGCTGGCTCTGTTCCACACAAGAATGGAGCCTGGACTAAAGCCTTGGTAACGTGGGTAAAGACAATAACAAGAAAGAAGAAAAGAGGAGTCACTGTGACAATTGCAAGAAGAGAAACCCCTTAGTCTGCAAATGTTTGGAAAAAGAGGTTTGCACTGTCCTTTTTGAAACCTGTCAGCACAGTTTTTTATTTCAATATTTGTTTGGCTTTTATCCCTTTTCGAGCATTTGATTAAACTGCAGCTGTCTTTCCTAGGCTTG